>NC_135967.1:43001998-43280586 GCF_053455715.1 Rhinoraja longicauda | reverse complement strand
AACTGCCTTCTTCACTGAAAAAAGGCAATTGATTGGATTTGGAAGGAACTGCAGATGCTGGTATAAACCGAAGATAGACACAAAAGTGCTGGAGTAACTCAGCGCGACAGGCAGCATCTCTGGAGAGAAGGAACGGGTGACGTTTCGGGCGGAGACCCTTCTTCAGACTAGTCTTGACGTCTCGACCTGAAACGTCACCCGTTCCTTCTCTCCAGAGATGCTGCCTGTCCCGCCGAGTTACTCCAGCATTTTGAATTAATTGGTGGAGGGAATAGACAGGTGGCGTTTTGGGTCAGGACTCTTCAGTCTGAAGAAGGGTCCTGACCCATAATGCAGTCTGTCCATCCCCTCCACAGATGCTGCCTGACCCGCTGAGTTCCTTTAGCAGAAGAATGTCTGAAGAAGAGTCGAGACCCGAAACGTCAACTATTCCCTTTCTTCAGAGATGCTGTCTGACCCACTGAGTTACTCCAGCTATTTGTTGTCTATCTTCGGTTTAAAGCAGCATCTGCAGTTCTTTCCTACGTTATTCATGTTACTCCTTTCATCACGAATCTGTACACTGTGGACGGCTCGATTGTAATCCTGTACAGTCTTTCCCCTGGCTGGATAGCACGCAACAAAAGCTTTTTACGTGACAATAAACTGAACTCCAATTCAACTCAATTTATGTTTTGAACTTCGAAGCCTTGGGCTTTTAACCTGCATCGTTTCTTCTTCAGAATGTTTGAAAGAAAATCAGTTACGTTTAAAAAAAAGGCAAACGCTTATATTTATTATTTTATGATGACATAGAATATATGTCTGACGTATGATGAAAGAATGGGTCGACTGGGTTTGTATTCACTGGAATTTAGAAGGATGAGAGGGGATCTTATAGAAACATGATCTTATAGAAATAGGCTAAATGCAGGAAAAATGTTCCCCATGTTGGGGGAGCCCAGAACCAGGGGGGTCACAGTTTAAGAATAAAGGGGGAGGCCATTTAGTACTGAGATGAGGAAAAGCTTTTTCACCCAGAGAGTTGTGAATTTGTGGAATTCTCTGCCACAGAAGGCAGTGGAGGCCAATTCGCTGGATGTTTTCAAGAGAGAGTTAGATTTACCTCTTCGGGCTAACGGAATCAAGGTGATATGGGCAGAAAGCAGGAACGGAGAACTGATTGTGGATGATCAGCCATGATCATATTGAATGGCGGTGCAGGCTTGAAGGGTCGAATGGCCTACTCCTGCACCTATTGTCTATGTTTCTATGACATGGGATTTTGTGGGGAAAAAAATTAGAAAAATGAACTTTACCAGGATACTTCTGGAGGCGGGAATGCGTTGACTTTGACCGGCAGTTTCACGTGTCTTTGCTCAACTTTCACAAGCAAAGGGTTCTCTTTCTTAAACTCTGCCAAAATGTAAGGTTTCTCTGCAAAATTTAAAAAAGGGAATAAAAGAAAGTTATAAGGCGATCAGTGAGAATCTAGAAAAGCATGTTGAACAGTTGAAGCACCAGCCCAAGTAAAACCAACTGCAGAATTAATGTTCCCACTCTGAAGTATACTCCCAAAGCTTTTCTGGAAAATTGGACTATCCTCACAGAAATTCCAGCTGATTTAATTTAGCTTTTCAGAAAATTGAAAAAAATTCTACATTTTTACTCTTTCAACTATTTGAGAACACGGAAGGATGACATTTCAGGTCAGGGTCCTTTTAGCTTAGTTCAGTTTTGGAGATACAGCGCAGAAACAGGCCCTTCGGCCCACCGAATCCGCGCCGACCAGCGATCCCCGTAATACACACACTAGGGACAATTTACAATTTTACCAGAAGCCAATTAACCTACAAACCTATTCGTGCGTGGAGTGTGGGAGGAAATTGGAGCACCCGGAGAATACCCACGCAGGTCACGGGGAGAACGTACAAACTCCGTACAGACAGCACCCGTGGTCAGGATCGAACCCGGGTCTCTGGCGCTGTGAGGCAGCAACTCTACCGCTGCGCCACCGTGCCGCCCTGATGATACCCAGAGAACATATAGGTGCCACATGACAGCCAATTGTTATAACATATTCTCTTTCTCCATTTTCATAAGTGATAGGGGCAGTGATTAGGCCATTCGGCCCTTCAAGTCTACTCCGCCATTCAATCATGGCTGATCTATCTTTCCCTCTCAACCCCATTCTCCTGCCTTCTCCCCACAACCCCTGACATATTTGATTGTCATTTGATTTTTGATTATCAACTCCAAATGAATTGAAAACAATTGATGAAGCAAAAAAATGACCGAAGAGCCCTTAACAACTGCAGGTGAATCAGCATTCTTAAGTTAAGTGGGCGTGATAAATGGTTTCTGCTCCTCATTAGATTTTTGTACAATCAATCACCAAACCTTGTCAAAGTTTACTTACCTATAGTTTGTGTGGATTCACTGCAACCCTGTGATTCGCTGTGAAAACCGTTCCAAGACATATAAATTAAATTTAATTGTGCAATTTGCAATTACTTACCAAAGACGATTACTCTGGTCCTGCTTTCTGATATATTTTTATTATGCACTTTGCAGGCGTACGTCCCTTTATCTATAACCTGGATGTTTTTCAGTGTTAGAATGCTATGATATGTAGTTTCTGTGACTGTTGCCGCTACTTGGTTAACTGCAACAGTTCTATTTGCCTGCAAATAAATAGTTTTGCATTGTTAATCATGACATTAAAAAAAATATCTGTTAATAATTGTATTTACTTAGAACCAAGAAGAGCACAGCACAGAGACAGTCTCTTCAGCCCATAATGTCCACGATATACTACCCTCCATCACTTGTACATCCATGAGTCTATCCCATCGTTTAAGAAACAGTTGGACAGGTACATGGATAATTCTTAAGGGGTTGGACAGGCTAGATGCAGGAAGATTGTTCCCGATGTTGGGGAAGTCCAGAACAAGGGGTCACAGTTTAAGGATAAGGGGGATGTCTTTTAGGACCGAGATGAGAAAGTTTTTTTCACACAAAGAGTGATGAATCTGTGGAATTCTCTGCCACAGAAGGTAGTTGAGGCCAGTTCATTGGCTATATTTAAGAGGGAGTTAGATGTGGCCCTTGTTGGCTAAAGGGATCAGGGGGTATGGAGAGAAGGCAGGTACGGGATACTGAGTTGGATGATCAGCCATGATCATATTGAATGGCGGTGCAGGCTCGAAGGGCCGAATGGCCTACTCCTGCACCTATTTTCTATGTTTCTATGTTTCTATGGATAGGACAGACTTGGAGGGATACCGACCAAGTACAGGCAAGTGGGTCTAGGGTAGCTGGGACATTGTTGTGGGCCGGTGTGGGCAAATTGGGCTGAAGGGCCAACTTTCCACACTGTATGACTTTATGACTTGATTTAAACGCCTCTTCAAAGCCATTATTGCTAGTCAGACGGTGGTGAATCTGTGGAATTCTTTGCCACAGAAGGCTGTGGAGGCCAAGTCAGTGGATATTTTTAAGGCAGAGATAGATAGATTCTTGGTGAGTACGGGTGTCAAGGGTTGTGGGGAGAAGGCAGGAGAATGGGGTTGGGAGGGAGAGATAGATCAGCCATGATTGAATGGTGAAGTAGACTTGATGGGCCGAAAGGCCTAATTCTGCTTCTATCACTTATGACCTGATGGCACCCACCGCTCTTTATGCAAAAAAAATGTCCTCACACATATCCTTTAACCTTTGCCCCTCTCCTCTTAAAGCCATGCCTTCTAGTCCTTGGCCTTTGTAGTCTGCGATGTAGCAGTTCTGATTTCTGCGCTGTCAATGCATCTTGCAATATCACCAACCCCGGCATATTCATTCCAGGCAAGCAACTCTCCTTTAAACTTTGTCCCTCACACCTGAAAGGTGTGTCCTCCGGTCTTTGATGTATCCAGCCTGGGAAAAAGGATTCTACCTCTTTACCCCAGCTATATTCAAGAGAGAGCTAGCTAGAGCTCTTAAGGATAGCGGAGTCAGGGGGTATGGGGAGAAGGCAGGAATGGGGTACTGATTGAGAATGATCAGCCATGATCACATTGAATGGCGGTGCTGGCTCGAAGGGCCAAATGGCCTCCTCCTGCACCTATTGTCTATTGTCTATTGTCTATTGTCTATACCTCTCATCATTTTACATACTTCTATCAGGGCCGAAGGGTCTGTTTCTGCGCGGTGTCTCTAAACTAAACTAAACTAAACTAGATTAACTAAACTAAACTAAATCACTGGTGTTCCAGAGAAAACAATCCCCTGAGTTCTACCATGTGCCACTTTTATTTTGAGTACAGAATCTTCAACCGGTCTTAAGCAATTAACACCTTTGGTATTAAATGTTAAATCGATGTTGAGCTCCATTTTCAATTCTGCACTTTCACTAAAATGCCACGTCCCATTTTCCCTTGATGATACAATTAGGAGGCCACCTTGCTTCATGTATTCATCCTTTCAAAGTCCTCCACCACCCTGTGTTCAGCGGGTAATGAATGAACCAAGAGTGGCAACAGGGCACAGAGAGGGACACAAGGTGCCGGAGTAACTCAGCGGGTCTGGCAGCATCTCTTGGAGAACATGGATGGAGAACTCGGTCGTAGGGCAGCAGGAATCACAGAGGGAGAGCAGTGGGAGAAGGTGAGGTGATATGTTATGGTTTGGTATGGCACTTTATTTCTCACATGTACCGAGATACAGTGAAATTCATTTGTGTATACTGTTCAGTACAAGTATCACTATACATAAGCTCTCGGATAAGCATCTCAGATACAGTACGAGTATATCGCAGTAGTATACACTGAGACAGTATACAGAGTCGCCAGTTTGGTGGGGAGAACGTACAAACTCCGTGAAGACAGCACCCGGAGTCAGGATCGAACCCGGGTCTCTGGCGCTGTGAGGCAGCAACTCTACCGCTGCGCCACCCTCGAATTGAAGACATTTCTCTGATAAATCAGTACGTATGTTAGCAGGTTTCTGAATTACATTTATTAATGTAGTGCATGTTAAGTTAGTGTGCATTAAGTAGTGAACGGGGTGAACGCAAGACGGAAAATTAAAAGCGGTCATCTACAAATAATACTAGTTGCGACTTTGAAGCTTTTGCATTCATAAAAGGGTTCAGTAAATCTGGTAAACACACTTGTATTTGGCACAACTTTAAACTCACCACTTTGGCAGGGTAGTCCCAGTGAAACTCAGGCCTGGAGTTGTACGGCATTCTGGCCAAACATTTGATGAAGAGTGTTTCACCAGCCAGCATCTTGATCCTCGCGCTTGTATTCAGCTGAAGGTGTTTCACTCCTTCAACTAACGACACAGTGAAATATGTCAGCAATGCCAAAGAAACACAGTAATCAAGCATTTGGGGTTCCCTTTAACTTCCTTCATTAACACAAACCAACCCCCCTTCCATTGACTCCATCTATACCTCACGCTGCCTCGGCAAGGCCAGCAGCATAATCGAGGACCAGTCTCACACCGGCCACCCCCTCTTCTCCCCTCTCCCATCGGGCAAAAGGTACAGAAGTGTGAAAACGCGCACCTCCAGATTCAGGGACAGTTTCTTCCCAGCTGATATCGGGCAACTGAACCATCCTACCACAACCAGAGAGCAGTGCTGAACTACTATCTACCTCTTTGGTGACCCTTGGACTATCCTTGATCGGACTTTACTGGCTTTACCTTGAACGAAATGTTATTCCCTTATCATGTATCTGTACACTGTAAATGGCTCGATTGTAATCATTTATTGTCTTTCCGCTGACTGGTTAGCACTCAACAAAACCTTTTCACTGTACCTCGTTACACGTGACAATGAACTAAAGTAAACTTGTCTGTGCTGACTAGGATGCCCATCTAAGCTAGTCCTGTTTGCCCTTGTTTGGCTCATATCCCTCTCAACCTTTCCTATCCATGTACCTGCCCAAATGTTGTTACTGTCCCTGCCTCAACTACCTCCTCTGGCAGCTCGTTCCACACACTCACCACCCTTGGTGTGTTTTGCAAAAGTTGCCCTTCAGATTCCTATTAAATCTTTCCCCTCTCAATTTAAACCTAAACCCTCTAGTTCTTGATTCCCCTACCCAGGGCATTCTTCCTATCTATTCCCCTCATGATTTTATTTCCCTCTATGCGATCAACCCTTAGCCTCCTATGGTCAGTTTCCAATCTCTCCCTCTAGCTCAAGCCCTCGAGTCCTGGAACAACCTTGCCAATCTTCTCTGCCTTCTTTGCAACTTATTGGTAGCTCTTGCCCACAACAGATTGCCCAAAACTGAACAAGATTCTCCAAATGTGGCTTCACTAATTTAGATCAGGTTAGTTTAGAGATACAGTGTAGAAACAGGCCCAAGTCCGCGTAGACCAGCGATCCCTGTACGCTAACACTATCCTACACACACTAGGGACAATTTACAATCTCACCAAGCCAATTAGCCCACAAACCTGTACGTCTTTGGAGTGTGGGAGGAAACCAGAGATCCCGGAGAAAACTCACGCGGTCACGGGTAGAACGTACAAACTGCATACTCGTAGTTAGGATCCCGTGTCTCTGGCGCTGTGAGGCAGCAACTCTACTGCTGCATCGGGTAGACGCAGGGCAAGAGACTATCCCGATCTATTAGACTCATGATTTTATACACCTCTATAAGATCACTCCTCATCCTCCTGCGCTCTAAGGAATAAAGTCCCAGCCTGCTCAACATCTCCCTGTAGCTCACACCCTCTAGTCCCGGCAACATCCTCGTAAATCTTCTCTGTACCCTTTCCAGCTTGACAACGTCTTTCCAACATGTGGCTAGAACTGAACATAGTCAAGGCTAGCCGAATGAATGGAGCTAGATGGCAGGGTTTAGTTTAGTTTAGAGATAGCGGTAGAGTTGCTGCCTTACAGCGAATGCAGCGCCGGAGACTCAAGTTCGATCCTGACTACGGGCGCCGTCTGTACGGAGTTTGTACGTTCTCCCCGTGACCGGCGTGGGTTTTCTCCGAGATCTTCGGTTTCCTCCCACACTCCAAAGACGTACAGGTATGCAGGTTAATTGACTGGGTAAATGCAAAAATTGTCCCAAGTGTGTGTAGGATAGTGTTAATGTGCGGGGATCGCTGGGCGGCGCGGACTCGGTGGGCCGAAGGGCCTGTTTCCGTGCTGTATCTCTAAATCTAAATCTAAAAAAAAAAAAAATCTAAATACAGCGCGGAAACAGGCCCTTCGGCCCACCGATCAGCGATCCTCGCACATTAACACTTTCCGACACACGCTGGGGACAATGTCACATTCATACCAAACCAATTAACCTACAAACCTGCACGTCTTTGGAGTGTGGGAGGAAACCGAAGATCTCGGTGAAAACCCAGGCAGGTCACGGGGAGAACGTACAAACTCCGTACAGGCGGCGCCCGTAGTCGGGATGGAACCCGGGTCTCCGGCGCTGCATTCGCTGTGAGGCAGCAACTCTATCGCTGCGCCACCGTGCCGTAAGAGGTCTTACCTTCTATGAGTATTATGTAGTGGGATGAGAACAGTTGGTTGTTAACCCGGGTCGTGCACTGTAACATCCCATGCCGCACACGTTCAGGATTGCGAATGACAAACCCTTGCTTCGGATCCCACGTGGTATTTTCCTTATCAGTTTTTAATTCGACGTTGTTCTGTTGCATGCAAAAATGATCGTTGTTACTACACGCACACAATTATTAACACCCCATCATTTCGTCGGCACTTCATATTTCGCTTGGACAGCTTACAGCCCAGCATGTATGAGTATTGATTTATCTAACTTCAAGTAATCCTTGCATTCCCTCTCACTCTCTGTCCCTCCCCCACCCTAGACGTTGTGTTCAGTTTCACGGTCCGCATCCCTTTGTTATTCACCTCTTCCACATCCAAAAACGGACCATTGTGGGCTCCGCCTTTCCTTGGCCATAGATGCCAGCTCTGGTTTGTTCTGGACCTTTTCGTACCTCTAGTTTCCCTCGCCCCTGACCCCCAGTCTGAAAAGGGGCAAGGCCCCAAACATCACCTGTTCCTTTTCTCAGGAGATGCTGCCTGACAATAGACAGGAGGAGGCCATTCGGCCCTTCGAGCCACCACCGCCATTCAATGTGATCATGGCTGATCATTCTCAATCAGTACCCCGTTCCTGCCTTCTCCCCATACCCCCTGACTCCGCTATCCTTAAGAGCTCTATCTAACTCTCTCTTGAATGCATTCAGAGAATTGGCCTCCACTGCATTCTGAGGCAGAGAATTCCACAGATTTACCCCACGACAGAAGGGGGAGGAGTTGTAAAGTTTGATAGCCACAGGGTAGAAGGATCTCCTGTGGCGTTCTGTGCTGCATCTTGGAGTTTTAGGAGACACAAAGAATGGCAGATATGGGAATTTAGATTTTTAGATTTAGAGATACAGCGCAGAAACAGGCCCTTCGGCCCACCGGGTCCGTGCCGACCAACGATCCCCGCACATTAACACTATCCTACTCCCACTAGGGACCATTTCTACATTTGCCCAGCCAATTAACCTACAAACCTGTACGTCTTTGGAGTGTGGGAGGAAACCGAAGATCTCGGAGAAAACCCACGCAGGTCACGGGGAGAACGTACAAACTCCGTACAGACGGCGCCCGTAGTCAGGATCGAACCTGAGTCTCCGGCGCTGCATTCGCTGTAAGGCAGCAACTCTACCGCTGCGCCACTGAATCTTGAGCCAAACACAAAGCGCTGAAGAAACTCAGCAGCATCTGTGGAGGGGAAATGGACAGATGATGCTTTGGTTCCGGTTCCGGTCCCTGGCCGAACAGCCTGGCCCGAAACATCGCCAGACCATTCCCTCCACAGATGCTGCCCGATCCGCTGAGATCCTCCAGCACTTTGTGTGTTTCATCCTAAAGAGCATCAGTTAGTTTTGTCAATAGTTATCAGTTATACATTTCATTTGCTTCCCCACAAATATATGACCGTGGGTGGGAATTAATTATAAGAAGGAAGTCCTGTCCGCATTTACACTGTTTAGTTTAGTTTAGTGATACAGCGCGGAAGCAGGCCCTTCGGCCCGCCGAGTCCACGCCGACCAGCGATCCCTGCATATTAACAATACCTAACAACCTAGGGACAATTTACACATACACCAAGCCAATTAACCTGCAAACCTGTTCGTCTTTGGAGTGTGGGAGGAAACCGGAGATCTCGGAGATAGGGCACGCGGTCACGGGGAGAACGTACAAACTCCATACAGGCAGCACCCGTAGTCGGGATGGAATCCGGGTCTCCGGCGCTGCAAGGGCTGTAAGGCAGCAACTCTACCGCTGCGCCACCGTGCCGCCCCAGTGCTTATTAAAAAAATAATTCTTCAATTGATGCCTATTCATTTTCTGCCAAAGTGTATTTTTTTGTGCTTTAGCAGCTTGTGCAAGGCAGACTGCTTTCATCAATACCTCCTTTGCCTGTCAACGTTCCACAAAAAAAACAATCTTTTTATTTCTGCCACTGTTCCTAGTTACTCTGAATGAAATGCTCTGGCATAGGTTTTAGAGTCATAGAGCCATAGAGTGATACAGCGTGGAAACAGGCCCTTCGGCCCAACTTGCCCACACCGGCCAACATGTCCCAGCAGCACTAGTCCCACTTGCATGTGCTTGGTCCATATCCCTCCAAACCTGTCCTATCCATGTACCTGTCTAACTGTTTCTTAAACGTTAGGATAGTCCCAGCCTCAACTATCTCCTCTGGCAGCTCGCTCCATACACCCCCTTTGTGTGAAAAAGCTACCCCTCAGATTCCTATTAAATCTTTTCCCCTTCACCTTAAACCTATGTCCTCTGGTCCTCGATTCACCTACACTGGGCAAGAGATTGTGCATCTTTCCCATCTATTCCTCTCATGATTTTGTACACTGCTTTTAGATCACCCCTCATTCTCCTGCGCTCCAAGGACTAGAGCCCCAGCCTGCTCAACTTCTGCCTAAAACTCACACCCTCGAGCCCTGGCAACATCTTCGTAAATCTTCTCGGTCCCCTTTCCAGATAAATGACACCAGGTCTCAGTCCTTTTTACGTGCACTTTGGCTGCCCTCCCAGCAAGCTTCTTTCACATTTGCTTTCCTTTTTGAGGTCAGCTACAAACGCAGATGATTTATCACTGATCACCAATGTTGTTTGCCCTTGGCCTGTGGGTTAACAGTGGGCAAATGCGTTCCTTTTTCGCTAAACAAAGATAGCAGGATCAATCAAT
Source organism: Rhinoraja longicauda (assembly GCF_053455715.1). NCBI lineage: Eukaryota > Metazoa > Chordata > Chondrichthyes > Rajiformes > Arhynchobatidae > Rhinoraja > Rhinoraja longicauda. The sequence continues at coordinate 43,270,369 of NC_135967.1, read as the reverse complement.
AGTTTACAGAAACTCCTCCAAGGAAGGGCCGAGACTGTTATCCACAAAACAAAAGCAAAGAGACGAATAACTTTCGATTGACTTGGGTGGCACGTTGGCGCAGCTGTAGAGTTGCTGCCTCACAGCGCCAGAGACCAGGGTTCGATTCTGACTACGGGTGCTGTCTGTACGGAGTTTGTATCGTGTGGGTTTCCTCAGAGTGCTCCCATTTCCTCACACACTCCAAAGACGTACAGGTTTGTAGGTTAATTGGCTTGGTTCATTTGTAAATTGTCCCTGGTATGTGTAGGGTTGTGTTAGTGTGCGGGGATCGCTGGTCGGCACGGACTCAGTGGGCCGAAGGGCCTGTTTCCATGCTGTATTTCTGAACTAAAGTAAACAAAAAATTTGATTCTCATTATTTGGTATAATGAAGGGCAAGGGATTATTATATAATAAATTTTAATAAATATAAATATGACTTATTAAAAATGCTGAAGATAATGGGTCTGACATTTTAATTATTTTCTTTAGCCAAGAAAGGCGATTTTCTTGTAGATTATACCAACTGGAAATCGCTTTGGATGTCAAAACGAACATTTTTAGTATGATGTAGCATCTTCTAAAAGAAAGTTGACAGAATAACGAGAGAGTATCCATTGGTTCTGAATCTGATGAGTTATGTATTATGCTCCCAAGAGCTGAGAATTGTTAGCCAGGGGGATTTTAAGCAACTCAGGATAAGTACTTAAATCAAAGTTTCTATACCCATCATTTATTTTCCTTCGTTTTCTCAACAAAAGGAATGTTTTTGTCTACTTATTTAATTTTAGTTTTGGAGAAACAGGCCCATCGGCCCACCGAGTCCAAGCCGACCAGCAATCACCCGTACACTAGTTTTATCCTACGCACTGAGGACAATTCACAGAAGCCAATTAACCTGCAAACCTGCACGTCTTTGGAGTGTGGGAAGAAAGATAATAAGCAGATGATACTAAGCTGGGGGGTAGTGTGAATTGTGAGGAAGATGCAATAAGGCTGCAGGGTGACTTGGACAGGTTGTGTGAGTGGGCGGATACATGGCAGATGCAGTTTAATGTAGATAAGTGTGAGGTTATTCACTTTGGAAGTAAGAATAGAAAGGCAGATTATTATCTGAATGGTGTCAAGTTAGGAGGAGGGGGAGTTCAACGAGATCTGGGTGTCCTAGTGCATCAGTCAATGAAAGGAAGCATGCAGGTACAGCAGGCAGTGAAGAAAGCCAATGGAATGTTGGCCTTCGTAACAAGAGGAGTTGAGTATAGGAGCAAAGAGGTCCTTCTACAGTTGTACCGGGCCCTGGTGAGACCGCACCTGGAGTACTGTGTGCAGTTTTGGTCTCCAAATTTGAGGAAGGATATTCTTGCTATGGAGGGCGTGCAGCGTAGGTTCACTAGGTTAATTCCCGGAATGGCGGGACTGTCGTATGTTGAAAGGCTGGAGCGATTGGGCTTGTATACACTGGAATTTAGAAGGATGAGGGGGGATCTTATTGAAACATATAAGATAATTAGGGGATTGGACACATTAGAGGCAGGAAACATGTTCCCAATGTTGGGGGAGTCCAGAACAAGGGGCCACAGTTTAAGAATAAGGGGTAGGCCATTTAGAACGGAGATGAGGAAGAACTTTTTCAGTCAGAGAGTGGTGAAGGTGTGGAATTCTCTGCCTCAGAAGGCAGTGGAGGCCAGTTCGTTGGATGCTTTCAAGAGAGAGCTGGATAGAGCTCTTAAGGATAGCGGAGTGAGGGGGTATGGGGAGAAGGCAGGAACGGGGTACTGATTGAGAGTGATCAGCCATGATCGCATTGAATGGCGGTGCTGGCTCGAAGGGCTGAATGGCCTACTCCTGCACCTATTGTCTATTGTCTATTGTCTATTGTCTATAAACCGGGGCACCTGGAGAAAACCCACGCAGGTCTCGAGTGGAAAAGTACAAACTCTGCACAGACAGCACCCGTAGTCAGGATGGAACCCGGGTTCCTGGCGCCTTGAGGCAACAACTCTACCGCTGCGCCACCGTGCCGCCCTGCTGTTAGTTAATGGGGATGGGGAACTATACTGGTAGTCGGTGTGTGTTTGTGGCCGACGGCAAAATTAAATGTAATGGAAACACGATAGTACGGAGCCAAAGAGTACAAACCGGCAAAGAAATACTGCACAGAAACACGGACCATTGTGACTTCGCAAATCACATTGGAACGGACCTCTTGTTTAGTTTTGAGATAAAGCATGGAGACATCTTTTGTCCCCCCACTCCTCCCACTCACCTGTATACCTGCACACACCTGTCACACGCCTGGCTTTATCCTGCCCCCACCATGTTTCCAGCAATCAGACTGAAGGAGGGTCCCAACCCAAAGCGTTGCCCATTCCTTCTCTCCTGAGATGCTGCCTGACCCGCTGAGTTGCTCCAGCAAGTTGTGCCTATCTTCGGTGTAAACCAGCATCTGCAGTTCCTCCCTACACATGAGTGTGACTGAAGTAGACAATGGCTGATCATTCTCAATCAGAACCCCGTTCCTGCCTTCTCCCCATACCCCCTGACTCCGCTACCCTTAAGAGCTCTATCCAGCTCTCTCTAGAATGCATTCAAAGAATTGACCTCCACTGCCTTCTGAGGCAGAGAATTCCACAGATTCACAACTCTCTGACTGAAAAAGTTTTTCCTCATCTCAGTTCTAAATGGCCTACCCCTTATTCTTAAAATGTAGCCCCTAAGTGTGAGGTACGCATCATTATTTACGGGCTGTGTGTAAATCCGTTAACTACACGAGTGTCACTAATCTGGGAAGCGATCTTCTCAAGTCTTGGAGCGATGAGCCCTTCCTAAATGTGAACTGCTTTCCCGACTAAGTTCCTGTGAGTGTGGCTATCCTATTGTATTCTGAAATGCTTCTAGGCTTGTGAATCAGTCACTGGAACTGACCACGTCGTTGACTGGAAGTCCAGGCTAGTTCCCAGAATTATTTGTCAATGGGACTTTCAGGAACACACACACACACACAAAGGAGAGCGGAGGGGCAGATTACTGGAAAGGTGAATGTGGTTAAAGTCCAGAAAGCCTCGCTGCCTTGGATGGAGGATGTTTGTGAATGGCATTACCACTTACTCCTGTTGGGCGGCAGGATGCAGACAGCCGGTCTCTGTGCTACTTTAAGACACTGGGAAGCAGCCCAAGTGTCTCTATCACTCACAAACAACCGAGAGAGGATAACAATCTAACGACTGGGCTTTACGTATAGATGTGTTTTGTTTTATAAATGTTTTTGACTGAAATTTACGACGCAGACTTAACGGGCCGAGCGATGAGCCGTAACTTATCAACTTTTGAACCTGTAAATTAACCCTGTAAATTTTAGACTTCAGACTTCAGAGATGCAGCGTGGAAACGGACTCTTCTGCTCACCCCGGACCGTGCCGACCAGCCATCGCCTCGCACACCAGCGATCACCAGCTCCCCCTTAGACAGCCGGGACAATTTTGCGATTTCCAGAAGCCAATTAACCTACAAGCCCTGCACGCCTTTGGAGTGTGGGTGGAAACCGGAGCACCCGGAAGAAAACCCGCGCAGGTCACGGGGAGAACGTACAGACCCCGTACAGACAGCACCCGTAATCAGGATCGAACCCGGGTCTCCGGCGCTGTAAGACGGCAACTCTACCGCTGCGCCACCGCGCTGATCGTTTGTTTAAACATTAACTGTAAAAAATTCTGTGTGTAAATAACCCACGCAAACTATTGCTAATTCAGTCGGTAAAATAATTCATGGTCTTTTCCTCCCAATAATTTGTTATGGAAATCATCCCTTTTAAGGAAGCTTTAAGCACGAATTTGCAAGAAACCTCCAAAGACATGCAGGTTTCGTCTGTGTAGGATAGTGTTAATGTGCAGGGATCGCTGGTCGGCACGGACTTGGTGGGCCGAAGGACCTGTTTCCACACTATATCTTTAAACTAAACTAACCTAAATCTCCCATGCACTAAATCTTGCTGACTGTCCCAAATCAACCCTCTCTTTCCAAATGCACTTGCAACTTATTCCTCGGGATCATCTCCATTAATTTTCCTACTACAGATGTTAGGCTCATTGATCTATAGTCCTCATGTTTTTTCATTGCATCCCTTCTTAAGTAGAGGCACAACTTTAATCACCCTCCGGTCACCCGGCACCTCATTCGTGTCACTCAGTGATTTACACATCTCAGCCTAATGTATCACAAAATGCTGGAGTAACTCAGCAGGTCAGGCAGCATCTAGGAGAGAGGGAATGGGTGACGTTTCGGGTCGAGACCCTTCTTCAGAGTCTGAAGAAGGGTCTCGACCCGAAACGTCACCCATTCCCTCTCTCCTAGATGCTGCCTGACCTGCTGAGTTACTCCAGCATTTTGTGATACCTTCGATTTGTACCAGCATCTGCAGTTATTTTCCTACACATCTCAGCCAGGTCTCCTGCTTTTTCTTCTCAACTCCTTTCGATGTTTAGTCTGGTTTAGGTTAGAGATACAGCACGGAAACAGGCCCTTCGGCCCACTGCGTCCGTGCAGACCAGCAATCACCCCGTACACTAGCACTATCCCACACACTTGGGACAATTTACAATTTTTATCGAAGCCAAATTAACCTACAAACCTGTCCGTCTTTGGAGTGTGGGAGGAAACTGATGCACCTGGGGAAAACCCACGCGGTCACGGGGAGAACGTACAAACTCCGTACAGACAGCACCCGTAGTCAGGATCGAACCCGGGTTTCTGGCGCTACAAGGCAGCAACTCTACCGCTTCGCCACCGTGCCGCCCTTAATTACTTCTCAACTTTGTTCAGTGTCGGTGGAGGACTAAATGCTTATCAAGTTATCGGAGCAAGTGTCATATTGTGTCCGCGTGAATTGGTGACAAGTTTTTCATGTTAAGGTATCAGTGAGAAGGTGTCCCTCTCATTCTCGTCTGGGCCATGCTTGGCAGAGGTGACTTTGGGACAATTTACATTTATACCAAGCCAATTAACCTACAAACCTGGTATTTATTCACAAAGTGCTGGAGTAACTCAGCAGGTCGGGCAGCATCTCGGGAGAGAAGGAATGGGTGACGTTTCGGGTCGAGACCCTTCTTCAGTCTGAACCAGGGGTCACAGCTTAAGGATAAGGGGGAAGTCTTTTAGGACCGAGATGAGAAAACATTTCTTCACACAGAGAGTGGTGAGTCTGTGGAATTCTCTGCCACAGAAGGTAGTTGAGGCCAGTTCATTGGCTATATTTAAGAGGGATTTAGATGTGGCCCTTGTGGCTAAAGGGATCAGGGGGTATGGAGAGAAGGCAGGTACAGGCTACTGAGCTGGATGATCAGCCATGATCATATTGAATGGCGGTGCAGGATCGAAGGGCCGAATGGCCTACTCCTGCACCTATTTTCTATGTTTCTATGTTTCTATGTAACACGGGTGTCTCGTGTTGCAAGCGCTGTAAGGCAGCAACTCTACCACTGTGCCACTGTATGCCCTTAATGTGCGGGGATGCTGGTCATCGCAGACACGGTGGGCCGAGGGGCCTGTTTCCGCGAGGTATCTCTAAACTAAACTAAACTGAACCAGTGCATAGGTTGACGCGGACTGGGTGGGCTGAAGGGCCTGTTTCCTCGCTGTATCTCTAAAACTAGAAGGAAAAATAAAACCAGCAGTGTTCGTTATACGACAGTAATTTTGCCGAACAGTTATTGAAGTCACTCACCGTCAGTAAAGTGACCTGTAGGTCTGGAGCCGTGACACGACAGGGAATCACCACAACCTCACTGCTTTCCTGCAGCTTTAGAAATTCGGGAATTTCAGGATGAGGGTGCACAAATGGACTTTGAGGATCTGTTTTTCAAAGAAAAGCACACATTAGTTTTGCATTAAGGTAGAACGCTTTAAAGACCCAGATGTTTCCTAAAAGATTCCAGCACAAGTATGGTCAACATTGTCATTGCTTTCTGCATCAGGTTTAACCCTTTAAACACTGAAACATACTTATTTTAGTTTGGTTTAGAGATACAGCATGGAAACACGGCCCTTCGGCCCACCGGGTCCGTGCCGGCCGACCGACCGTCACACGTTCCCTCGTCCCATCCTACACACACGATAGGGACAATTTTACCGAAGCCAATGTCTTTGGAGTTTGGGAGGAAACGGGAAATGCCACGTGGTCACAGGGAGAACGCACAAACTCCGTACAGACTGCACCCCCTGGGGCTTTTAAGGCAGCAGGTCCATCATTGCACCACTGTGTCGCTCGTGCGAAGATTTAAAAAAAACTAACGCGCGCTCTGCCCTATTCAGAATGTGCCGGGTAGAGAACGGCAAATGCTAGAAACTCTGTATATTAAGTTCTTAAATTGATTCGTTGAGCTGACTGAGAGATGCAGCAATGAAAACAGGCTCTGAGTCCTTGACGGCCAACGATCGTCCGTTGACGTTAGTTCTATATTATCCCACCTTTGCCTCTGCTCCCTACGTACTAGGGGCAATTCACAGAGGCCAACTAACCTACAAACTCACACATCTTTTTTTAAAAATCAAAAATATATGTTCAAATGTTAAAATAATATATACAATACAATAAAACCAAAACAGAACCCACCACCAGAATACTACACAAACAAATACACCAATTGAAATTATTATACAGTTATATTACAATCCCAATCCGGGATACATCCAATCCCCCGCGGTGCCCAGCGGTCCCGGAAATCCCCCAGGGTGCCCGTGGACAGCGCGTAGCCCCTCTCCAACACCATCCGGGCGTGGATGTAACCCCAGAAAAGGGGTAGGCAGCCGGCTCGGGCAGAGCCCTCTTCCGCCTGGCGCCGTGAGTCGCGGATGGCCAGCTTGGCCAGGCCCAGGAGCAACCCAACCCATCTTTGGGGTGTGGGAGGAAACTGGAGCACCAGGAGAAAACCCACGTGGTCACAAGTAGAATGTGCAAACGCCGCACTGACAGCACGCAGTCGGCACGGACTCGGTGGGCTGAGGGGCCTGTTCCCGCGCTGTATTTCTAAACTAACCTAAATTAAGCCAGGGTAAGAAGGAACCGCAGTTTCCTGCAACCAGAAGATGCTGGTTTACTCCGAAGATGGCCACCACAAAGCTGGAGTAACTCAGCGGGACAGGCAGCATCTCTGGAGAGAAGGAATGGGTGACGTTTCGAGGTCGAGACCCTTCTTCCCTGAGCCAGCTCTTTTGTCTTGCTGATGTTGAGGACTAGTTTATTACCCTGCAACATTACTTGAACCAGAATTAGAAAACCGAAAGAGTGGAGTGAGCCATTTAGACTTGGAGTAACACCAGAGGATTGTGATACTGTGCATTCCCAACGACGAGCTGCTTTTTGGAAAATGAATCAGAAAATTGGCGTTGGGGGCTGCTTTAGTTCCATTTCTCTCTTGCATTTACTTTGAATGCCACTTCCCTGCAAGGTGCCTGGAATCAACAGCAATTAGACATGGGCGGTCACGGTGGCGCAGCGGTAGAGTTGCTGCCTTACGGCGAATGCAGCGCCGGAGACCCGGGTTCGATCCCGACTACGGGTGCTGCCTGTACGGAGTTTGCACGTTCTCCCCGTGACCTGCGTGCGGTTTACTTCGAGATCTTCGGTTTCCTCCCACACTCCAAAGACGTACAGGTTTGTAGGTTAATTGGCTTGGTAAATGTTAAAATTGTCCCCTAGTGGGTATAAGATAGTGTTAATGTGCGGGGATCGCTGGTCGGTGCGGTCTTGGTGGGCCGAAAGGGCCTGTTTCCGTGCTGTATCTCCAAATTAAACTAAATGCTGGAGTAACTCAACGGGACAGGCAGCATCTCTGGAGAGAAGGAACGGGCGACTTTTCGGGTCGAGACCCTTCTTCAGATCAGCAACAATGACTTGGATTTGCAGTGAACAGCAGATTTTACTGAAATCTACGGAACAACTTGATTTCACTTTAAAGCAACCTTGATAGAGTGTGTCGGGAGCCATGAGCAAAGAATAATCTCTAAGAATCTCCACCAGGCAATGAATACATCAAACGATTAAATAATATTTTTTTGTGTGGGAAAACCAGGCCAAATAAAGGGCCGTAAATTAGGTCCCCCTTCGCTAGCACAGAAGGGAAAGTTTAGTGTTTCTCTCGTGAATGGAAAACCTTTCGAGGCTGTGTCCTTGAGGCACTGATGTGAAAAATATGGGTGTCCGGATGGATAAACAGGAACAGCGCGCAGGGAAGAATTGTATGAAACCCAGCAAACTGGAAATAATAGAAAGGCGGATAGTGCTTTATAATGAAGATAGACACAAAAAGCTGGAGTAACTCAGCGGGTCAGACAGCATCTCTGGAGAGAAGATGCTTCTTCAGACTGAAAGTCAGGGAGAAAGGGAAACGGGAGATATAGACGGTGATTCCAGAGAGATGAAGAACAAATGAATGAAAGACGTGCAAAAATTTAGGATGATAAAGGAAAAAAGCTGTGGGCTAGGTGAAAATGAGTTGCAGACAATGAGACTCAACAAGACGACTTTGACGCTAGTACGACTTGAGTGGGGAAGGTAGGACACAAAACGCTGGAGTAACTCAGCGGGACAGGCAGCATCTCTGGAGAGAAGGAACGGGTGACGTTTCGGGTCGAGACCCTTCTTCAGACTGATGTCAGGGGAGGGATGGAGAGAGGGGGGGATGCAAGGGTTACTTGACGTTAGAGATCTCGTTATTCATACCGCTGGAAACCTATGTACTAAAACTCTCGTTTGTTTGTTTGTTTGTTCCTGAACTACAGCCAAAACGGTACACGATTGCGCGACAATTTTAGGCCCACCTTACTCACCGTCGTCCCTTTGGTGCTAATGGAAGAAGTTTTATTGAAATCGGTGTTATATTTTTTAAGTTATTCACATTTTAAAGTTTAAATCCATCTCCGAGGGAAGGAGGGGGGAGGGAGGGAGAGAGGGAGGGGGGTGGAGGGAGGGGGAGGATAAGGGGGGTTGAGGGAGGTGGAGTGGGCGAAGGGAGGGGGGAGGGGAGGGAAGGTGGAGGGGGGAGGGAGTGGGGAGGTTGGAGGGGGGAGGGAGTGGGGGAGGTTGGAGGGGGAGGGAGTGGGGGAGGTTGGAGGGGGGAGGGAAGGAGAGGGGGAGGAGGGGAAGGGGGAAGGGGAGAGGAGAGGGTGCTGCACCAATGCAGGAGAGGTTTGGGCCCAACTTGACCATACTTGGTCTGGTATGATATAATACTAAGTTTTCCAATACTTTGTTTTATAATACTGATGAGATGTGGCTGTAAATGTGAAATATCCTGGAAAAGATACTGACATGATTCCAACCAGTACATATTTATGTCTCTACCCCTGAGGCATTTCGCAAGACCTGTCATGTTTTCACTTGCATGATCCTTCAAAACTGTTATTTAGATTCAAGTTATTTCGATGTTCAGTACAATCACCTATAACTTGGATTTAGTTCCATTTAGATTGGAAATCTCTCCTGTCTTTTGGCTCGATACCAATTGATTTTGGCAAGCTGAAAGCCATCGAGCAGCACACAGCATTTCGAAGGGTTATTGTTATGAAAATTCAATGTTCAGTTTAGTTTAGTTTGGAGGTACAGCACGGAAACAGGCCCTTCGGCCCACCGAGTCCGCGCCGACCAGCGATCCCCGCGCACTAGAACTATCCTACACGTTAGGGTCAATTTACAATCTTTACCGAAGCCAATTAGTCTACAAATCTGTACATCTTTGGAGTGTGGGAGGAAACCAGAGCACCTGGAGACAACCCACGCAGGTCACGGGGAGAACGTGCAAACTCCGTGCTGTCAAGCACCTGTAGTCAGGATGGAACCCGGGTCTCCGGCGCTGTGAGGCAGCAACTCTACCGATGCGCCACCGAGCCGCCCTCAATGGTAGAGAGCTATTTCTGCAGCAAACCATTGGACAATGGTCATTTACCTCAGGATAGCCACATGAGTGAGAACATGATGTGGGAAAAGAGGGTTTCAGTAGTCCACGTGGTTCAGTTTAGTTTATTGTCACGCACACCAAGGTACCATGAAAAGCTTTTGTTGCGTGCTAACCAGTCAACTGGACGTGGTTCATAGAAACATAGAAAATAGGTGCAGGATTAGGCCATTCGGCCCTTCGAGCCTGCACCGCCATTCAATATGATCATGGCTGATCATCCAACTCAGTATCCTGTACCTGCCTTCTCTCCATACCCCCTGATCCCATTAGCCACAAGGGCCACATCTAACTCCCTCTTAAATATAGCCAATGAACTGGCCTCAACTACCTTCTGTGGCAGAGAATTCCACAGATTCACCACTCTCTGTGTGAAAAAAAAAATTCTCATCTCGGTCCTAAAAGACTTCCCCCTTATCCTTAAACTGTGACCCCTTGTTCTGGACTTCCCCAACATCGGGAACAATCTTCCTGCATCTAGCCTGTCCAACCCCTTAAGCTTCAGCTTCCCTTCAGCTTCCTGTGCTACCCAGCCAAATCTGATCTTCTAGTAACTTAACATTGAGGCAAAGACTGAAAAGGTGATGAATTTGGACACACACCATCTTGATTTAATGTTTAGTTATCAGTTTAATTTAGAGATACAGTTGCTAAACAGACCTTTCGGGCCCACCAAATCGGCTGACCAGCGATCCCCGCACACTTACGCCATCCCACACACACACTAGGGACAATTTACAAACATACCAAGCCAATTAGCCGACAAACCCCCGTGCGTCTTTGGGGTGCGGGAGGAAACTGGAGCACCGGGAGGAGACTCACGGGGTCACACGTAGAATGCGCAAACTCCACATCGACAGCACGCAGTCGGCGTGGACTCGGTGGGCTGAAGGGCCTGTTCCCGCGCTGTATTTCTAAACTAACCTAAATTAAGCCAGGGTAAGAAGGAACCGCAGTTCCCTGCAACCAGAAGATGCTGGTTTACTCCGAAGATGGACACCACAAAGCTGGAGTAACTCAGCGGGACAGGCAGCATCCCTGGAGAGAAGGAATGGGTGACGTTTCGAGGTCGAGACCCTTCTTCCCTGAGCCAGCTCTTTTGTCTTGCTGATGTTGAGGACTAGTTTGTTACCCTGCAACATTACTTGAACCAGAATTAGAAAACCGAAAGAGTGGAGTGAGCCTTGGAGTTAGACTTGGAGTAACACCAGAGGATTGTGATACTGTGCATTCCCAACGACGAGCTGCTTTTGGAAAATGAATCAGAAAATTGGTGTTAGACAATAGACAATAGGTGCAGGAGGAGGCCATTCGGCCCTTCGAGCCAGCACCGCCATTCAATGTGATCATGGCTGATCATTCTCAATCAGTACCCCGTTCCTGCCTTCTCCCCATACCCCCTGACTCCGCTATCCTTAAGAGCTCTATCTAGCTCTCTCTTGAATGCTTTCAGAGAATTGGCCTCCACTGCCTTCTGAGGCAGAGAATTCCACAGATTCACAACTCTCTGACTGAAAAAGTTGGGCTGTTTTAGCTCCATTTCTCTCTTGCATTTACTTTGAATGCCGCTTCCCTGCAAGGTGCCTGGAATCAACAACAATTAGACTACAAAATGCTGGAGTAACTCAGCGGGACTGGCAGCATCACTGGAGAGAAGGAACAGGGGACGTACAAACTCCGTACAGACAAGCACCCGGAGTCAGGATGGAACCCGGGTCTCAGGCGCGGTAAGGCGGCAACTCTACCGCTGCGCCACCGTGCCTCCCGGTGTATCATGGGTAGACATCACAACATGGAAATCAGAAGACAAAACCAAAACCAAATAGTAAATTATAAAGTGTAAAACGTCTGGATAGGGCACAGTGAATCAGGATTATTGGACTGAGCTTCAAGTGGACGGGGAAAATACTTTTGCCGTTTCTTAATCATTCTTAAAACAGGGACATCCTTGACACTGAAGTCAAATTACAAATAGTTACGGCGCATTTAGAGTACAGTATCTGGGGTTCAATCTTTCAAAGATAAGTATTCGTTTCACCAACCCCTTTTCGCCCGACCACATTTGTACCGTCAACACTTCAAAGTCAAAAATTGTGATCTCTCCCATGTAAATAAAAAGGGCATGTTCAATCTGTGTGGTCGTGGACATTGATGTCTGGAGTCGAGTTGTTTCTGCTTTTATATTCCAGCTTTCACGGCGTTATTTCATCAATGAATCATTTGTTCGGCCAAGCAAATAAATCAAGTATGATGCTTGGCTTGATTATTTTAGGTGAAATTTACATCGCTGCAGAAGAATATATTTAGGGATGATCCGTGAACTGTACAACCGCCCACTTGCATGGACAAATATTTAATCATTCATGATAATCGGGTCAATGTAAACGAGCTTATTTTTGGTTCGTAAATTCATCCATGTTGTTGAGTCATAGTCAGCGTGATATATAAGCAGCGAAACAGACCCTTCGGCCCAACTAATATCGTGAGTAATTTTAGGCCCCGTATCTGAGGAAGGATGTGCCGGCTCTGGAGAGGGACAAGGATGATCCCAGGAATGAGCGGGTTAACCTATGATGAGCGTTTGTTGGCGCTGGGCCTGCACTCGCTGGAGTTTTGAAGAATGAGGGGGGATCTCATTGAAACGTACAGAATAGTGAAAGGCCTGGATAGAGTGGATGTGGAGAGGATGTTTCCCACTAGTGGGAGAGTCTAGGACTAGAGGTCACAGCCTCAGAATTAGATGTTCCTTTAGGAAGGAGATGAGGAGAAATCTCTTTAGTCAGAGGGTGGTGAATCTGTGGAATTCTTTGGAGGCCAAGTCAGTGGATATATTTAAGGCAGAGATAGATAGATTCTTGATTAGTACGGGTGTCAGAGGTTACGGGGAGAAGGCAGGAGAATGGGGTTGGGGGGGAGAGATGGATCAGCCATGATTGAATGGCGGAGTAGACTTGATGGGCCGAATGGCCTAATTCTGCTCTTATCACATATGACCTTATGAACTCCATCATCTTGAGGAGATGTTGCAGTGGGGCACACTAATTGTGCTGTCATCCTGCTAGTTTCACTGCTTGTATCTCTTTGTTATCACCTCTTCCACAGTCAACAATGAACCGTTGTGAGCTCTACCACTCCTTGGTCATCGGTGCCGGCTCTGATAGGTTCTGTACCGTTTCATATCTCTAATTTAACCTCTCCCCTGACTCTCAGTCTGAAGAAGGATTCTCAACCCGAAACGTCACCCATTCCTTCCCTCCGGAGTTACTGAGTTACTCCAGCATTTGGTGTCTGTCTCTATCATCCTCTTAGTCCTCCCAGTTCATCCACATGAACTGAAGGACAAGCCTGTGCAAGTTCCGCAACTATTACGAGTGAAATATCTGTCTCGATATTGACCTGTTTGAGCTACTGTCCTAGATCAATGCTTAAACTAATAGTGAATCAATTCCAACTTAATTTCACAACTTTATATCACTCTTCCCGATATCAATTGTCAAATCGTTATCAGCATCGAGTTCACGCTCGGTTAGTGTGACATATCTTTTTTGTCTCATGATTAAACTTTGTCATTTATTCACAAAATGCTGGAGTAACTCAGCAGGTCAGGCAGCATCTCAGGAGAGAAGGAACGGGTGACGTTTCGGGTCGAGACCCTTCTTCAGACTGACCCGACCCGAAACGTCACCCATTCCTTCTCTCCTGAGATGCCGCCTGACCTGCTGAGTTACTCCAGCATTTTGTGAATAAATACCTTCGATTTGTACCAGCATCTGCAGTTATTTTCTTAAACTTTGTCATTTAAATAGTTGCATCTTCAATGTTTGCTTTAGGTTATTGATAACTACAATTCTAAGATTAACAAGCCATTGTAGAAACAATTTACTGCAGATTACTGGTTCACTAAAGGGCACACCAGAGATGAGATAGATTTTTGATTTGTACGGGTGTCAGAGGTTATGGGGAGAAGGCAGGAGAATGGGGTGAGATAGGTCAGCCATGATTGAATGGCGGAGTAGACTTGATGGGCCGAATGGCCTAATTCTGCTCCTATAACCTAGGACCTTATGACCAGAGTGCTGGAGTAACTCAGCGGGTCAGGCAGCATCTCTGGAGTCGATGACGCTTTGGGTTGGGACACTTCTCCAGGTAAACCATTGTTGTCTTACGATTGTGCTCGGACCTCTTTGATAAATGGCAAAGAAAGGTAAATTTATTTAATCAGTAGCTTGCATGGACCTTAATGAGAGTGTGTGGTATAAATGCTAATGTAATGGGACATTATGATTAGTACAGGTGTCAGAGATTATGGGGGGAAGGCAGTGGAATGGGGTTAGGAGGGAGAGATAGATCAGCCATGATTGAATGGCAGAGTGGACTTGATGGGCTGAATGGCCTAATTCTACTCCTATTCCTTATGATCTTATGACTTTATAGAAACATAGAAACATAGAAAATAGGTGCAGGAGTAGGCCATTCGGACCTTCGAGCCTGCACCGCCATTCAATATGATCATGGCTGATCATCCAACTCAGTATCCCGTACCTGCCTTCTCTCCATACCCCCTGATCCCTTTAGCCACAAGGGCCACATCTAACTCCCTCTTAAATATAGCCAATGAACTGGCCTCAACTACCTTCTGTGGCAGAGAATTCCACAGGTTCACCACTCTCTGTGTGAAAAAAAACGTTCTCATCTCGGTCCTAAAAGACTTCCCCCTTATCCTTAAACTGTGACCCCTTGTTCTGGACTTCCCCAACATCGGGAACAATCTTCCCGCATCTAGCCTCTCCAACCCCTTAAGAATTTTATATGTTTCAATAAGATCCCCCCTCAGTCTTCTAAATTCCAGCGAGTACAAGCCTAGTCTATCCAGTCTTTCTTCATATGAAAGTCCTGCCATCCCAGGGATCAATCTGGTGAACCTTCTCTGTACTCCCTCTAAGGCTAGAATGTCTTTCCTCAGATTAGGAGACCAAAACTGCACAGAATACTCCAGGTGCGGTCTCACCAAGGCCCTGTACAACTGCAGCAGAACCTCCCTGCTCCTATACTCAAATACTCTTGATGAGTATTTGTATATAATCTGACATCCAGCATTCCAACACCTTTCCACATTCTCACGCTTAGTTACCAGACCAAAAATCATGTTCCAGACCAAATACTGCCATTCCATTTCAGTTAATCACTTGTGGCACATTTAATCTATTTGGAGCGGTTCCTGCCTTTGGAATATTCCAGGTTTATAGTGAACATTTGCAGACCATGCACGAACCGGAAACATGAACCAGAAGTTCCAGAGGAACTTCCCTTCCTTTTAAGACTGGGAACGTTTACTCATCACTCACCCCTGTAGGATCAATACAATATTCAGTCAGTCGAGTCTTCGCAAATCTAAAGAAAAGATTGCACCATAAGCTGTAGCAATCTTACTTGTTATTGAAATGCAAAATGCTCATTAAACCTAAAAGAACAATGGAATGGGTGGCACGGTGGCGCAGCGGTAGAGTTGCTGCGTCCCAGCGCCAGAGACCCGGGTTCGATCCTGACCACGGCTGCTGACTGTACGGAGTTTGTACGTTCTCCCCGTGATGTATGTGAGTCTTTCCCCGGGTGCTCCGGTTTCCTCCCACACTCCAAAGATGTACAGCTCTGTAGGTTAATTGGCTTGGTAAATTTGTAAATTGTCCCTAGTGTGTGCAGGATAGTAATTAAGTGCGGATTCAGTGGGCCGAAGGGCCTATTTCCGTGCTGTGTCTCTAAACTAAACTAAAAAAGAATTAAGTAAAGCAGCATGTGAATTTCTTGAAATGGCCTTAAAACTGCTTTCGTTTTTACATCTTGAACTGGCTTTTAACTTCTCTTGGGACTTTTTAAAAGTAAGTTAAATTCTTCGGATAATCTGTATTACAAACATCGCCTCAAGATGAAGGAACAGCAGATGTTGGAAATAATATTATACTGATGGTATTGCATGCACATCTATTCCTGTTGATAAGATTCCAAACTATTTATTCATACAAATTATGTGTATAAAATCATGAGAGGAATAGATTGGGTAGATGCACAGAGTCTCTCTCCCAGAGTAAGTGAATCGAGATAACATAGGTTTAAGGTGTAGGGACAAAGATTTAATAGGAATCTGAGGGGTAACTTTATAACACAAAGGGTGGTGGGTGCATGGAACGAGCTGCCGGAAGAGTTAGTTGAGGCAGGGACTATCCCGACATTTAAGAAACAGTTAGACAGGTACATGGATTGACAATAGACAATAGACAATAGACAATAGGTGCAGGAGTAGGCCATTCAGCCCTTCGAGCCAGCACCGCCATTCAATGCGATCATGGCTGATCACTCTCAATCAGTACCCCGTTCCTGCCTTCTCCCCATACCC
The DNA here is from genome assembly GCF_053455715.1 of Rhinoraja longicauda. Taxonomy (NCBI): domain Eukaryota; kingdom Metazoa; phylum Chordata; class Chondrichthyes; order Rajiformes; family Arhynchobatidae; genus Rhinoraja; species Rhinoraja longicauda. The sequence goes on along the minus strand of NC_135967.1, from coordinate 43,254,010 downwards.
CCTGACTCCGCTATCCTTAAGAGCTCTATCCAGCTCTCTCTTGAAAGCATCCAACGAACTGGCCTCCACTGCCTTCTGAGTCAGAGAATTCCACACCTTCACCACTCTCTGACTGAAAAAGTTCTTCCTCATCTCCGTTCTAAATGGCCTACCCCTTATTCTTAAACTGTGGCCCCTTGTTCTGGACTCCCCCAACATTGGGAACATATTTCCTGCCTCTAATGTGTCCAATCCCCTAATTATCTTATATGTTTCAATAAGATCCCCCCTCATCCTTCTAACTTCCAGTGTATACAAGCCTAATTGCTCCAGCCTTTCAACATACGACAGTCCCGCCATTCCGGGAATTAACCTAGTGAATGACTCGATGGAGGGTTTGGAGGGATATGGGCCAAACGCAGGCAGGTGGGACTAGTGCAGCTGGGACATGTTGGTTGGTGTGGACAAGTTGGGGTGAAGGGCCTATTTCCACACTGTATCACTCTATGCCTCTAAATAGATCAATGCATTGCAGTGAGGCCTCCACACATTGAGGAATGTCTTGAGTCAGAGGTGGTGGGGGCCAAGTCAGTGGATATTTTTAAGGAGAAAAAGATAGATTCTTGATTAGTAAGGGTGTCAGGGGTTATGGGGAGAAGGCAGGAGATTGGGGTTAGGAGGGAGAGATAGACCAGCCATGATTGAATGGCGGAGTAAACTTGATGGGCCGAATGGCCTAATTCTGTCCCTATCACTTATGACCTTATGACCTTAGTGCGTCATAGGGTCGCAGTCATCGAGTCATTCAGCGCAGAAACAGACCCTTCAGCCCAACACATCCATGCTGGCCACGTTGACTAACTGAACTAGTTCCACTTGCATGCAGTGGCCATATCCTTTCAACCCTTTCCTAATAATGTACCCGTCTAAGTGTCTTTTAAATGAGGTAATTGTACCCATTTTCACCACTTCTTCTGACAATGGCAGAAAAACCTGCCCCTCAGCTCCCTTTTAAATCTTTCCCCCCCTCGTCTTAAATTTCTGCCCCCCAGTTTTAGACTGCCCTACCCTGGAGGAAAAGGCTGGCTGTTCAACGTACCAGCGCCCCTCATGATGTTGTACATCTCTGTAAGTTTACTTTCGTTTTGTTTAGAGATGCAGCGTGGAAATGGGCCCTTCGGCCCACTGGGTCCACGCCGACCAGCGATCCCGGCACATTCGTTCTCTCCTACACGCCAGGGACAATTTACAGAGGCCGATTGTCCCACAAACCTGCGCATCTTTGGGATGTGGGGGGAAGCTGGAGCACCAGGAGGAAACCCACGCGGTCAGAGGGAGAACAAGGAGATTCCGTACAGACAGCAGCCAAGGTCAGGATGGAATCCGGGTCTCTGGCGCTGTAAGGCGGCAACTCTACCACTGATCCAGCGTGCCATGCCTAGTTCAACCTCAATCTCTTACACTCCAGGGAAAGAAAATATTCCCGGCCTATCTAGCCTCTCCTTGTGAATCGAAACCTCCAAACCCAAGAACGACCTCGTAAATCTGTTTTGCATCCTTCCCAGGTTAATGACATCCTTCCTAAAGCAGAGTGACCAGCATTGTACACAATACTCCAAACGTGTCCTGATTGCTGTAACATGATATCCCAGCTCCTGTGCAGAATTCCCCGACTGATGAAGGTTATTAAGTGATTGGAGCAGAATTAGGCCATTTGGCCCATCAAGTCTACTCCGCCATTCAATCATGGCTGATCTATCTCTCCCTCCTAACCCCATTCCCCTGCCTTCTCTCCATAACCCCTGACAACCTTTGGTAAGTCCTCAGGTACAAAGTCTAAAGGTAACTCCTTTGACATTTATATTTTCATGGCATTGGAAGGGATTGTGGCTGCATCGTTGCATATTTATCGTGTTTCTTTTCGAATGCCTTCTCTGATCCAAACCTAACTAACAAACTCGCCCTCAATCTCGACAATCATCTCAGGCCTTAGGACACTTTCAAGTCCTGCCCTGGTTTGTTCCGGCACGATGTGACAGCTTGTGGTTATTGAAAATGTGGATAGAACAGTGTCCTCTGGAAGCTTTGGTGTTGAATTGTGCCACGTGCCACAAAGGGCGGCACGGTGGCGCAGCAGTAGAGCTCCGGCCTCACAGCGCCAGAAACCCGGGTTCGATCCTGATTCCGGGTGCTTGTCTGCACGGAGTTTGTACGTTCTCCCCTTGACTGCGTGGGTTTTCTCCGGTTTCTTCCCACACTCCAAAGACGTACAGGTTTGTAGGTTAATTGGCTTCAGTAAAGATTGTAAATTGTCCCTAGTGTGCAGGATAGTACCAGTGTACATGGGGGATCGCTGGTCGGCGCGGACTCAGTGGGCTGAAGGGCCTGTTTCCGCACTGCAGGGCGGCACGGTGGCGCAGCGGTAGAGTTGCTGCCTTACAGCGAATGCAGCGCCGGAGACTCAGGTTCGATCCTGACTACGGGTGCTGTACTGTACGGAGTTTGTACGTTCTCCCTGTGACCTGCGTGGGTTTTCTCCGAGATCTTCGGTTTCCTCCCACACTCCAAAGACGTACAGGTTTGTAAGTTAATTGGCTGGGCAAATGTAAAAATTGTCCCTAGTGGGTGTAGGATAGTGTTAATGTGCGGGGATCGCTGGGCGGCACGGACCCGGTGGGCCGAAGGGCCTGTTTCTGCGTGGTATCTCTAAATCTAAAATCTAAATCTGTATCTCTAAACTAAACTCAACTAAACTAAAATGTTCCCAGTACAAATGGTTTACATAATTGACAGCATTCACCCAAAATAGTTCTTTTCATCTTTGGGAAAATGTTTATTTTGGGAAATTTCTATTGTTATCACAAAGTGGCCTGTGAATTTGCTGACAAATTCTCAAATGATTAGAACTGGAGTAAATCAAAGGGTGAGGAAGAATGACCTGAAGTAAATAAATGATATTAAATAGAACTAATTCTCAACAGTGCCAATTTTCCAAGATTGTAGCACTAATGTTTACGATGTGGGATGTTTAAAAATAAGCAGGAACGGCAGGAAATAATGGAGAGTTGTTCGCTGCCAGGATCCATTTCGCAAACACAAACAGAACGTAAAAGAATACCAATTTTCTCCAATCTGCATTAATTGACTTAGAAATTGACTTAGAAACATTTTGCAACCCATTACTTCTGCAGCAATGTGCTTATACTTTTTTGTTGTTTTTTTAGTTTAGTTTAGAGATACAGCGTGGAAACAGGCCCTTCGGCCCACCGAGTCCGCGCCGACCAGCGATCCCTGCACACTAACACTACCCTACACACACTAGGGACAATGTACATTTACAACAGGCCAATTAACCTACAAACCTGTACGTCTTTGGAGTGTGGGAGGAAACCGAAATTGAAGATCTTGGAGAAAATCCACGCAGGTTACGGGGAGAACGTACAAACTCCGTACCATACCCGTAGTCAGGATCGAACCCGGGTCTCTGGCGCTGTAATACAGCAACTCTACTGCTGCGCCACCGTGCCATTCTGCAATGGCTGCAAGTAAGGATTTCATTGTTCCATCGCTGGTAAATATGACAATTAAATACACGAAGATGGACACAAAAAGCTGAAGTAACTCAGCAGCCCAGGCAAAAACTCTTGGTTGTCAGGGTCACAAGCCCATGTTGGTTTGGAATACGTAAAACGGACAAAGCCCACCAACATGGACATAGGATGCATTAAAACTGGAGTCCTTACCTCTCACAAATAAATAGATCTGGCTTTCATTGGTTGCAGGAGTGGCGTATTTACAGGTGTAGTACCCAGTATCGTTTCGATCAGCGTTCCTTAGAAACATGGTGCTGCAAAAATACTTCCTCTTGGCACCGCACCTGAACTTGGTTACCTGCAGTCTTCCTGTTGTAGCATTAGGATGGTTGGAATCAAACCAGCCCACAGACGCCTGGCCCCTGTTGTTAAATAATAACAAGCTCAATTAGTCATAGGCAAAAAAAGCCACATCAACGTGTACATCACCTTTTGGTTTAGCTTAGTTTAGTTTAGTTTATTGTCACGTGTACCGAGGTACAGTGAAAAGCTTTTGTTGCGTGCTAACCAGCCAGCGGAAAGTCGATACATGATTACAATCGATCCATTTACAGTGTGTAGATACATGATAAGGGAATAAGGTAAAGCCAACAAAGTCCGATCAAGGCTGGTCTGAGGATCGCCAATGAGGTAGATGGTAGTTCAGCACTGCTCTCTGGTTGTGGTAGGATGGTTCAGTTGTCTGATAACGGGGTACTGATTGAGAATGATCAGCCGTGATCACATTGAATGGCGGTGCTGGCTCGAAGGGCCGAATGGCCTCCTCCTGCACCTATTGTCTATTGTCTATAACAGCTGTGAAGAAACTGTCCCTGAATCTGGAGGTGTGCGTTTGTCTGATGGGAGAGAGGAGAAGGGAGCGGCCAGTTTAATTTTCATTTTAATTTCACTTTAATGTTTTAAATCTTAAGCACCAGTTTAGTTTAGTTCAGAGATACAGCGCGGAAACAGGCCCTTCGGCCCACCGGGTCCGCGCCGACCAGCGATCCCCGCACACTAACACTATCCCACCAGGGACAATTTTTACATTTATTCCAAGCCAATTAACCTACAAACCTGCGCGTCTTTGGAGTGCGGGAGGAGACCGAAGATCTCGGAGAAAACCCACGCAGGTCACGGGGAGAACGTACAAACTCCGTACAGACGGCGCCCGCAGTCGGGATCGAACCCGGGCCTCCGGCGCTGCATTCGCTGTAAGGCGGCAACTCTACCGCTGCGCCACCGTGACATTAAATCTTTTTCACCAAAGTAGTTTAGTTGAAGCCCCCACTGCTCTCTGTGTACAAACCTTGCCCCAGCACATCTCCATTAAACCGTCCTCCTCTCTCCTTATAGCTGTGCCCTCAAATGTTGGACACTTCCACCCTGGGACAAAGTTCGCAAGTTCAGAATTGTAGGAGCAGAATTAGGCCATTCAATAGACAATAGACAATAGGTGCAGGAGGAGGCCATTCGGCCCTTCGAGCCAGCACCGCCATTCAATGTGATCATGGCTGATCATTCTCAATCAGTACCCCGTTCCCGCCTTCTCCCCATACCCCCTGACTCCGCTATCCTTAAGAGCTCTATCCAGCTCTCTCTTGAATGCATTCAGAGAATTGATCCACTGCCTTCTGAGGCGGAGAATTCCAGCCCATCAAGTCCACTCCGCCATTCAATCATGGTTCTGACTGTCTACCCTATTGATGCCTCTCATAATTGGATGAATTTCCATCAAGTCTCTATTCAACCTACGCTCTCCAGAGAAAGATTCAATTATTACCATTTCCCCCCCCCTCCCCCCCCCAAAAAGATACTGCCTGGTGTGTGGCAAAGTGGCAGTGAGTGGACTTTTGGATTGTACTTTTAATTTCTCCAACCCGACAGTGGTTTCATTGGTCAAACCTACAAGAAGGGAGAATACCAACATCTGACCCAGGTGGTACGATGTGTAGAAAGGAACTGCTGATGCTGCTTTACACCGAATATAGGCACAAAGTGCTGGAGGAACTCAGCGGGTCAGGCGGCATCTCTGGAGAAAAAGGATAGGTGACGATTCGGGTCGGGACCTCCCTCCTTCAGACCAAAAGCAGAGGAGGGGAAACTCCAAAGACGTACAGGTATGTAGGTTAATTGGCTGGGCAAATGTGAAAATTGGCCCTAGGGTGTGTAGGATAGTGTTAGTGTGCGGGGATCGCTGGGCGCCGCGAACCCGGTGGGCCGAAGGGCCTGTTTCCGCGCTGTATCTCTAAATCTAAATCTAAAAACTGGAGGTAGGAAAAGGCCAGAACAAACCAGGGCAGGCAAATGATGACCAAGGAAGGGTGGAGCCCACAATGGCCCATTGTTGGCTGGGGAAGAGGTGATAACGAAGGGACACAGGGATGCGAACAGTGGAATGCAGGGGTTAATTGAAATAGTGCAATGTGACCGTTCACACACACACTTTCCCATGCAGTGTGTTTTCCAATGGGATGCACAACTACAGTTCCATCAAAGGCTTCCCAACTCAGGAAGTCAGTCTAAAAATAAATATCCAGCACAATGTGAAGAGACTACACACAATAGCTAGCAGTGTCGTGGGCCTGGTACATTTTGCTTATAATAAGTAAATTAATTTCAGAAGAATGACTGGAATGATTTGTTACATAATAATCAGAACAAAGAAACAAGCAATTCATTCCTTCCAATTAATTTTGTTTCTCTTGTGCTCCTCGCCAAATTAAAAGTGCGTCGAACACATTTCCCTCTGCTTGCATTCACGCTAAATATGAATTTCTGCACAAAGTATGTCAAGGAAATCTTTTAATCTTGACCTTACTCCACGGAGGAGTCATCAAATTTTTTCCACAGCTTGATCGCGAGTGAACTGTGGTGTTTATTGGAGTATTGCGTGCTGTTCAGGCGGCCCCCATTGCAAGCAAGAGGTGGCGGCTTCGGAAATGAGGCAGGGGGAGGTTTATCAGAAGGATGCCTGGACTAGAGAGTAATAATGAGGCAGGGGGAGGTTTATCAGAAGGATGCCTGGACTAGAGGGTATTCGCTACAGGTATAAACTGTGGCCCCCAGAACAAGGGGACACACAGTTTAAGGATAAGGGGTAGGCCATTTAGAACTGAGATGAGGAAAAACTTTTTCAGTCAGAGAGTTGTGAATCTGTGGAATTCTCTGCCTCAGAAGGCAGTGGAGGCCAATTCTCTGAATGCATTCAAGAGAGAGCTAGATAGAGCTCTTAAGGATAGCGGAGTCAGGGGGTATGGGGAGAAGGCAGGAACGGGGTACTGATTGAGAATGATCAGCCATGATCACATTGAATGGCGGTGCTGGCTCGAAGGGCCGAATGGCCTCCTCCTGCACCTATTGTCTATTGTCAATTGTCTATTAATGTGGGTTGTTATCCCTGGAACGTCAGAGGTTGAGGGGGAGACTCGATAGATGTATATAAAATTATGTGAGGCATCGATATGGTAGACAGTCAAAACCTTTTCCCTAGGGTGGAAGTGCACAACATTAGAGGGCATTGCAATAAGGTGAGAGGGGAGTTTAACGGAGCTGTATATATATGTGTGCGTGTATATATATGTGCGTGTGTGCGTATATCTATATATATATATACACACACACACACACACACACACACACGCACACACACACACATATATATATATATATATATATGTATATATATATCCAGATCCATTAAACCATACATATTATTGTAGCGACTCCTGAGAGTTAATTATAAATATAAATATTATTATTGCATATATATGTGTGTGTGGGTGTTTTCAGGGTTCAAGGTTTGTTTATTGTCACGTGCACCAATTAAGGTACAGTGAAATTCAGATTGCCACACAGCCACACCAATAAAGAGCAACAAGACACCCAAATATATAGTTAACACGACCATCCACCACAGCGACTCCCCCACATTCCTCACTGTGACGGAAGGCAGAAAGAACTTCCATCTTCTTCCCTTCTTTGTTCTCCCGCGGTCGGGGCACTCGAACCTTCCGTTGACGGGACGATCTTGGCTCCTGCAACTGGCGGTCGGGCCCTCCGCATCGGGGCGATCTCAGCTCCTCGCGCCGCGCGATCGGACTCCCGACTGTGAGTGTGTGCATATATACATACAAAATGCTATATATATGTGTGTGTGTGTGTGTGTGTGTGTGTGTGTGTGTGTGCGTGTGCATATATACATACAAAATGCTATATATATATATGTGTGTGTGTGTGTGTGTGTGTGCATATATACATACAAAATGCTATATATATTTATGTGTGTGTGTGTGTGTGTGTGTGTGCATATATATATACAAAATGCTTTATATATATGTGTGTGTGTGTGTGTGTGTGTGTGTTGTGTGTGCGTGTGCATATATATATACAAAATGCTATATATATATATATGTGTGTGTGTGTGTGTGTGTGTGTGCGTGTGCGTGAGCATATGTACATACAAAATGCTATATATATATGTGTGTGTGTGTGTGTGTATACATATATATATGTATATATATATGTGTGTATATATGAAGTATATATATATATACATACAAAGTACAACATATATATATATATATTAAATACAAAACAGAGGAATCTGCCTGCCTTTCTGTTAGTTAGGACTTTATCTACCTGTTATCAAGCTCATCTCCATTTGAAATCAAACCAGTTAAAGAATCACAAATGTTTGCTCACAATACCATTATGCATGCAAAACAACGTTTTCATTGTACCCCGGTGCACATGACAATAAGAAACCTTAACCGAACAAGACTACAAGACATAGGAGCAGAGTTAGGTCATTTGGCCCATCGAGTCCGTTCAGCCGTTCAATCATGGCTGATCTATTTTCTGCTCTCAAGCCCATCCTCCTACCTTCTCCCCATAGCTTTTGACAGCCTTACTATTCAAGCCTCCACCGCCATCTGTAATCATGAATCCCACAGATTCACCACCCTCTGGCTGAAGAAACCTCTCCACAGAGGACAGACACAGAGTGCTGGAGTGACTCAGGGGGTCGGGCAGCATCTCTGGAGACTGAAGAACGGTCCCAACCCGAAACACCACCCACCCTTTTTGCTCTAGAGATGCTGCCTGACCCGCTGAGTTACTCCGGCACTTTGTGTCTGTCTTTGATATAAACCAGCGTCCATAGTTATCTGTTTCTACATTTTCTCCACAGAGAGAAGGGAAGAGAGGAGCAAAAGAAGATAAAATATAGGTTATTGCAAAAGCCTTCTCCATTAAATGGGAGTAACCGTTTCTGTAAAAAATGAGAGATTGAGGTACTGAAAACACGATAACATCCCAAAAGTATTTATTAGTGAGGAGGACTCTTAACCCGACTTAAATTTACGTTCCATTCTTGGAAAGTATTTTGTGAAAACAGTTTTGGGGAACTTCATGAAAGATGAATATAACTCTGCAGGTCTCATAGGGATCATCTACCATCCTTCCCAGAGCCGATCCAACCAGAAAATAAATCAATCAATTATTCCCTCTTCAACCTCAAAGAAGCTGAACTACATAGACTATTATTGTTATTATTGCACTATTATTGTTTGCTTGTGTTTTATGTGTGGGTGCGCGTGTATGTATATACAGTATAAATATTATATATATGTATGTGTGTATGTGTATATAAGATCGACACAAAAAGCTGAAGTAACTCAGTGGGACAGGCAGCATCCCTGGAGAGAAAGAATAGGTGACGTTACGGGTCGAGACCCTTCCCCAGACTAGTTAGGGATCAGGGAAACGAGAGATACAGACGACGATGTAGAGAGATAAAGAACAATGAATGAAAGATACGCAAAAAAAGTAACGATGACAAAGGAAACAGGCCATTGTTAGCTGTTTGTTGGGTGAGAACGAGAAGCTGGTGCAACTTGGGTGGGGGAGGGATGGAGCGAGAGGGAATGCCGGGGTTACGAAGTCAACCTTACGAAGAGAAATCAAAATTCATATATTCATTTGCGTTTACACACACACACATATTTATATATATATATCGGTGCATATAACTGATATTCACTGTAAATAGCTCGATTGTAATCATGTTTTGTGTGTCTGCTAACTGGTTAGCACGCAACAAAAAGCTTTTCACTGTACCTCAGTACACGTGACAATGATTTTTTTTTAGATTTAGATTTAGAGATACAGCGCGGAAACAGGCCCTTCGGCCCACCGGGTCCACGCCGCCCAGCGATCCACGCACACTAACACTATCCTACACCCACTAGGGACAATTTTTTTAACATTTGCCCAGCCAATTAATCTACATACCTGTACGTCTTTGGAATGTGGGAGGAAACCGAAGATCTCGGAGAAAACCCACGCAGGTCACGGGGAGAACGTACAAACTCCGTACAGACGGCGCCCGTAGTCAGGATCGAACCTGAGTCTCCGGCGCTGCATTCGCTGTAAGGCAGCAACTCTACCGCTGCGCCACCGTGCCGAATGAGCCAAATGAGCCACACTGAACTGAGTATGTGTTTCTATATACACACACACACACTGAATGTTTTTTCTCTCACTTTTTTCCTCGTTTATTATCTTGTTTACAGAGTACCATGTTTACATATTCTGTTGTGCTGCTGCAAGGAAGAATTTCATTGTTCTATCTAGGACCACATGACAATAAAACTCTGTTGGCTCTCTGGTCATGTTGATGTTAAACGGTTGCTGTGAATTAACACAGATTGCTCTTTAAAAGTAATTTACCACATCAAGCACTTTGAGCCGTTTAAGTGTGCCAAAAAAACTTTGGCATTTGTAATTAATTATCCATAAATGGTTCGAAGCCACAGTGAGGAAAAAGAAACTGTGAAGTATAATTTAACACAAGTTGCTGGTTGAGTTGGACGCTGAGTTTTATAATGTTTTATGCTTGGAACGTAGCTACCAATTAACCTCACCACAGAACGTCGGGACTGTTCTGTACCAGTGCTTTAACTTTCTAGTGAAATGATTTATGTTCTCATTCAAACTCTTCCTCAGAAAAGTAAATGTTGTTCCGTCAGTACACTCCTTAGAAATGTGCGCTATTCTACGTTTAAATCGCTGCATCGTTTAGAGTCACGGAGCCATACAGCATAGAAACAGGCCCTTCGGCCCAGCTTACCCGTGCCGACCAATGACCGATGACCAAGCTGGGGAGCGTTTTAAAAAAGGGCGTCACGGTGGCGCAGCCGTAGAGTTACATCCTTACAGCGCTTGCAGCACCGGAGACCCGTGCTTTACCAGTCAAAGTGGACAGATGAATATATCCAGATCCAGAGCAAGCAAGATCGTGAGGGACCCCTGCCACCCCAGCAACGGACTGTTCCAGATGCTACGATCAGGCAAACTCCTCCGCTATCACGCTGTGAAAACGGAGAGGATGAGACGGAGTTTCTTCCCACAGGCCATCAGGACTGTTAACTTTTATAACTCCAGGGACTAAATTTTGTCTTCTCTATATGAACTTATTAACTTTATTTATATGCTGTAACTGTAATTCTTTTTTGTGCACAATCCGCAGGCATTGCCACTTTCATTTCACTGCACATCGTGTGTGTGTATGTGACAAATAAACTTGACTTGACTTGACTTGACTTCCTTTGTCCCGCCCCCCTGACATCAGTCTGAAGAAGGGTCTCAACCCGAAACGTCACCCATTCCTTCTCTCCTGAGATGCTGGCTGACCTGCTGAGTTACTCCAGCATTTTTGTGAATAAATACCTTCGATTTGTACCAGCATCTGCAGTTATTTTCTTACAATAGAAAAGGGTGATCTCTTTCACGTGTGTGTGTGTGTGTGTGCGCACACATAGACCTTTAAAACACTACTCTGAAAAAATAGCCACTTAAAACCACACACCTGTTCTTTCCCTTAATTTTCCTTTCTCATTCTGTATCATTCATTTCATAGAGTCAAAGAGTGGCACAGTGTGGAAACAGGCCCTTCGGCCCAACTTGCCCACCCCAACCAACAATGTCCCATTGTTCTCCGCAAAGTGCTTCTTCTCACCTATTCCCTTTATTTTTATTTTAGCAAAATGCTCTTGTTCTTGAATAGCTGGAGCCAGGTGACATCTGTACTCAGTTTGTTTTAATTCAGGGGATTTTCTTACTGTGTAGGAAGGAACAGCAGATGCTGGCTTACACCGAAGATAGACACTAGTGTTGGAGTAACTCAGCGGGACAGGCAGCATCTCTGGAGAGAAGGAATGGGTGACGTTTCGGGTCGAGACCTTTCTTCAGACATCACCAATTGCTTCTCTCCAGAGATGCTGCCTGACCCGGTGAGTTACTCCTGCATTTTGTGTCTATCTTTGGATTTTCGTACTTGTTTCGGTGTGAATATTCTTCCTGCCCCGTTCTCTATCACTCAGGCAGAGTCTTCTTTGGCAAACATAGAAAATAGGTGCAGGAGTAGGCCATTCGGCCCTTCGAGCCTGCACCGCCATTCAATATGATCATGGCTGATCATCCAGCTCAGTAACCTGTACCTGCCTTCTCTCCATACCCCCTGATCCCTTTAGCCACAAGGGCCACATCTAACTCCTTCTTAAATATAGCCAATGAACTGGCCTCAACTACCTTCTGTGGCAGAGAATTCCACAGACTCACCACTCTCTGTGTGAAGAAATGTTTTCTCATCTCGGTCCTAAAAGACTTCCCCCTTATCCTTAAGCTGTGACCCCTGGTTCTGGACTTCCCCAACATCGGGAACAATCTTCCCGCATCTAGCCTCTCCAACCCTTTAAGAATGTTATATGTTTCAATAAGATCCCCCCTCAGTCTTCTAAATTCCAGCGAGTATAAGCCTAGTCTATCCAGTCTTTCTTCATATGAAAGTCCTGCCATCCCAGGGATCAAACCATCAAATCCTTTATATGTTTTTAAAAACACTCATGGTCTTCTCTGTCCTAATGGAAATAAAGATTTTTTTCAAACTCTTTAGTCTTTAGACTTTAGAGATACAGCACAGATACAGGCCTTTCGGCCTATTATGCCCGGGCAGACCAGCGATCCTCACAGACTAACGCTATCCTGCACACACTAGGGTCAATTTACAATTTTTACCGAAGTGAAATAATTTGCATGTCTTTGGACTGTCGGAGGAAACTGGAGCACCTGGTGAAAACCCACACGGTCACAAGGAGAATGTATAAACTCTGTACAGACAGCACCTGTAGTCAGAATCAAAACCAGGTCTCTGGCGCTGTGAGGCAGCAACTCTACCGCGGCTGCTCTCTTAACTAAAAAACATCTATCCCTTCGATCATCGGAGTGAATTTCTGTTTCACCTTTACCACAGCCTTGAAAAACCTCTCAGGGAACTGAACACAACTGATGATGGAGCTGCTGCTTCACAGCACCAGGGACCCGGGTTCGATCCTGACCTCAGGTACTGTCTGTGTGGAGGTTCTGTGATCTCGTGGGTTTCCTTCAGGTGCTCACGTTTCCTACTACATCCCAAAGACGTGCGGGATTGTGGGTTAATTGGCCTCTGTAAATTGCCCCCCCCCCCCGTGTGTAGGGAGTGGATACAGATAGTGGGATGGTCGGCATTGACTCGATGGGCTGAAGGGCCTGCTTCCATGCTTTGGCACCATGTTAAAAAAATAATTGACTTAATACCTCTCCGATGATTTGAACGAGAGGTCAATATCTGCTTGTTTTTGTGCCTGTTTATAAAACCTTGGGGCCTGGTTGGTATTTGCTACTTTATTAGCCTCACCTCAACTTCATAAAAGGACATTGCTCAGATTTATTGGGCTAAAGTGCCTCCAAGTTTCTGTGTTCCAGTAGAAGTCATGAATCTAATAAAGTAAAGGAATGACTTCCCTTTGGGATAATGCACATTACTTCTGGTATGCTTTGGTGTTGTTTATGGGGCTTCAGTGCATCGCATGTTAACGCCTGTCCAAAATATACTTTTTGCAATGATTTTTAGAGCAGAATCTGGAGGGGGGGTGGGGAGGATTTACCAACAATGTCTCGCTTGACGTCCAACTGATGAAGAATAGGAAGGCAGAATATTCTCTCCTAAACACAGAAGGAATTGCCCTAAATTTAAAAAAAAGAAACACACTTTGCGGCCCAGTGGCGCAGCGGTAGATTTGCTGCCTCACAGCGCCAGAGACCCGGGTTCCATCCTGACTACAGGTGCTGCCTGTATGGAGTTCGTACGTTCTCCCCGTGACCTGCGTGGGTTATCTCCGGGAAGCTTTGGTTTCTTCCCACAAGCCAAAGACCAAACGGTTTCTAGATTTAGATTTAGATTTAGAGATACAGCGTGGAAACAGGCCCTTCGGCCCACCGGGTCCGCGCCGCCCAGCGATCCCCGCACATTAACACTATCCTACACACACTAGGGACAATTTTTTACATTTGCCCAGCCAATTAACCTACATATCTGTACGTCTTTGGAGTGTGGGAGGAAACCGAAGATCTGGGAGAAAACCCATGCAGATCACGAGGAGAACGTACAAACTCCGTACAGATGGCGCCCGTAGTCAGGATCGAACCTGAGTCTCCGGGGCTGCATTCGCTGTAAGGCAGCAACTCTACCGCTGCGCCACCGTTTCTAGGTTAATTGGCCTGGTATAAATGTAAAATCATCCCCGGTGTGCGTAAGATAGCGTTAGCATGCGGGGATCGCTGGTCGGCGCGGACTCGGTGAGCCGAGGGGCCTGTTTCCGCGCTGTACATATCTCTAAACTCGAAACCAAACTCTAACAGTTCAGACGCCACCTGATTCCATTTTGTCACTGGTCTGACCTGTGGCATCTCCGATAACATGAACTCAATGGGTAATTCAAGAGGGACTACTTCCCAATCGTTCATTCCTGAGAGATGATGTATAGTAAAGAGTATAACTTGCTGTGAGAAATATTCCAGTGAACATTCTCTAAGTTTGGATGTTGTCCATTAGTCTTCAGATCTCATTTTTGCACCACTCTGTTTTCCTCGAAACTATTGACTTGTTGACCGGAAGGCAGTACAATAAATTTAGCATATTTCCCTCTTGAGGTTTATTACCATCGACTGAAATATTTGCTTCCAAGAAAACGATTTAGCATGCACAGCAAATATTTCTTATAGAAATATATTCAGGCCCTGCAGATGTGTAATTAACTTAGAGAAAGCACGATGGCAGACTGCACATGTAACAGAACTATATCTTGCTTTCATTTGAGAAACAGTACAGAATAGTCACGGCTAAATAATATATAGTCACATAAAGGAAATGGAAAAGCCCAGAGGTTCTGATTAACAGTCAGTGGATCACAGATAAACTTCAGTTTTAAATCATATGTAGGGAAGTAATCTTTTTGTTTTCAGCATTACTTAGCTCTCCCATCTTTAACCATGTTGTGTTAAGATCTTCCCAACTTGTCCGGCTCCTCGATACTGTTTATATAACCTTATTTCTTGGACTCATAGAGTCTTACAGTGTTGAAACAGGCCCTTCAGACCAACTTGCCCGCATGCCCCATCTACACTCGTCCCACCTGCCTTCATTTGGCCCATATCCCTCTGAAACTTTCCTATCCATGTTCCCATCTAACTGTTTCTTAAACGTTGCGATAGTATCTGCCTCAATTACCTCCTCCAGCAGCTCGTTCCATACACCTACCACCCTCTGCGTGAAAAAGTTACCACCCAGGTTCCTGTTAAATCTATCCTCCCCCTCACCTTAAGCCTATCCTTAAGGATGTTCTTGCTATTGAGGGCGTGCAGCGTAGGTTTACTAGGTTAATTCCCGGAATGGCGGGACTGCCATATGTTGAAAGACTGGAGCGACTAGGCTTGTATACACTGGAATTTAGAAGGATGAGAGGAGATCTTATCGAAACGTATAAGATTATTAAGGGGTTGGACACATTAGAGGCAGGAAACATGTTCCCAATGTTGGGGGAGTCCAGAACAAGGGGCCACAGTTTAAGAATAAGGGGTCGGCCATTTAGAACTGAGACGAGGAAAAACGTTTTCAGTCAGAAAGTTGTGAATCTGTGGAATTCTCTGCCTCAGAAGGCAGTGGCGGCCAATTCTCTGAATGCATTCAAGAGAGAGCTAGATAGAGGTCTTAAGGATAGCGGAGTCAGGGGGTATGGGGAGAAGGCAGGAACGGGGTGCTGATTGAGAATGATCAGCTATGATCACTTTGAATGGCGGTGCTGGCTCGAAGGGCCCTCCTCCTGCACCTATTGTCTATTGTCTATTGTCTATAGTCTATGTCCTCTGGTTCTCGATTCCACTACTCTGGGCAAGAACCTCTGTGTGTATACCCGATCTATTCCTCACATAATTTTATGCACCTCTATAAGATGATCCCTCTCCTCCTGCACTCCAAGGAATAGAATCCTAGCCTGCTCAACCTCTCCCTGTAGCTCAGGCCCTCGAGTCCTGGCAACATGCTTGTAAATCTTCACTGCACCCTTTCCAGCTCCGCAAACATTGTTCCCTTGGACTTTCTTTTAAAGTTATGTTCAATTTGTTTTTTTGGGTCTATATGTCATGGACCTGAATCACAGACAATTGTCTTGACCTTGTTTTAAAACTGCTGCTTACTGCTTTCTCCCTTTTCCATTTTGAAAACAAGACATTACTTATCTGAGCAGCAAATTACAGAATGTGCAGCCCATATTGATCGGTACTCAGTGTAAAGCACAAACTCTGCCTTCATGCACGGTAGAAATACTGAGGCAACCAAAGAGATCATTCATTTAAGATGAAGATGGACACAAAATGCTGGAGTAACTCAGCGGGACAAGGCAGCATCTCTGGAGAGAAGGAATGGGTGACGTTTCGGGTCGAGTCCCTTCTTCAGACTCTGGAGTTTCAACTCTGGAGTCTTGACTCTGGTGTTTAAACCAGCATCTGCAGTTCCTTCCTACACAGATCATTAATTTAGTTTAGGTTAGTCTAGTTTTATTGTCACGTGTACCGAGGTACAGTGGAAAGCTTTTGTTGCATACTATCCAGTTAGCAGAATGACATTACATGATTACAGTGTATAGATACATGATAAGGGAACAACGTTTAGTGTAAAGTCGGCATAGTCCGATCAAAGATAGTCCGGGGGTCACCAATGAGGTAGATAGTAGTTCAGGACTGCTCTTTGTTTGTGGTAGGATGGTTCAGTTGCCTGATAACAGCTGGGAAGAAACTGTCCCTGAATCTGGAGGTGTGCATTTTCACACTTCGATACCTTTTGCCTGATGGGAGAGGGGAGAAGAGGGAGTGGCCAGGGTGCGACTCGTCCTTGATTATGCTGCTGGCCTTGCCGAGGCAGCGTGAGGTAGACATGGAGTCAATGGAAGGGTAGTTGGTTTGTGTGATGGTCCTCAATTTACATTACCTTCAAATCTGGAGCAATAAAGGTGTAATTTTTATAAATACACACAACGATTTTCTGCACAGTACATCAGGATTTAATTGAAATCCATCAAGTATTCACTGCACAGGTCCAAAGTGATGCCTAATAAATGCATGACACACCTATCCACCAAAATGAGTGGACGTGCATAGTGCCCATCAAACAACCCACAGGTCACATTTAACGCTCACAAGAGATTTATTTTGTTTGGAGGTACAGTATGGATCTTCAGCCCACCAAGTCCACACCGACCATTGATCACCATTCACAATAGTTCTATGTTACCCCACTTTCGCATCCATTCCCTACACACCAGGGGCAATTTACAGAGGCCAATTACCCAACAATCTCAGGTCGGGATTCTTCCTTAGACATCACCTACCCACCATGTTCTCCAGAGATGCTGCCCGACCTTCAGGACTTGGTGTCCTCTTTTGTAAACTACCATCTGCAGTTCATAAGGTCATGTGATGGGAGAAGAATTAGGCCACTCGGCCCATCAAGTCTGCTCTGCCACTCAATCATGGCTGATCTATCTCTCCCTCCTAACCCCATTCTCCTGCCTTCTCCCCATAACCCCTGACACCCGTACTAATCAAGAATCTATCTATCTCTGCCTTTAAAATATCCATTGACTTGGCCTCCACAGCCTTCTGTGGCAAAGAATTCCACTAGATTCACCGCCCTCTGACTAAAGAAATTCCTCCCCATTTCCTTCCTAAAGGAACGACCTTTAATACTGAGGCTGTGACCTCTAGTCCTAGACTCTCCCACTAGCGGAAACATCCTCTCCACATCAACTCTATCCAAGCCTTTCGCCACTCGGTAAATTCCTTGTTCTCTAATCCTTTGTCTGATTCCTGCTTCCGTCAATTCTTTGTTCCGCTGTTTGTAGTGTTCTCTATCATTAAAAAAAATTGTTAGTTTAAAAACTTTATATTAATCACTTTCTATCTTTGGTGAGATTCCAACAGATTTAATTTAGGATTAAAATATGAATAGAGATTCTTTATCTCTCAATAATTTTATCAACCAGATTAGCTGCTCTTCCATTAGAAGCATTTAATTTCATTTGGAGGACATCATTGTTTATTGTGCTGGGATAGTTCAGATTAGATTGCCTTTGATATCTTCTGATTAAACTTGCATGAGAAAACAACACACACAAACCCCCAATAAAATAAAATAATGAATCACTTCATGACTGGAGCTCATTCAAAACGATTATAAAACAATTTACTGATAAAACAGAATGCTAATCAGAAAATATAGACATTCTTTGAGCAAAATCACAATCCAAAATGTCATTTGTTGTGTTTTGTAAGAAAATAACTGCAGATGCTGGTATAAATCGAAGGTATTTATTCACAAAATGCTGGAGTAACTCAGCAGGTCAGGCAGCATCTCAGGAGAGAAGGAATGGGTGACGTCTCGGGTCGAGACCCTTCTTCAGACTGATGTCAGGGGGGTGGGACAAAGGAAGGATATAGGTGGGGACAGGAAGACAGTGGGAGATCTGGGAAGGAGGAGGGGAAGAGAGGGACAGAGGAACTATTTAAAGTTGGAGAAGTCAATGTTCATACCGCTGGGCTGCAAGCTGCCCAGGCGAAATATGAGGTGCTGTTCCTCCAATTTCCGGTGGGCCTCACTATGGCACTGGAGGAGGCCCATGACAAAAAGGTCAGACTGGGAGTGGGAGGGGGAGTTGAAGTGCTCAGCCATTGGGAGATCAGGTTGGTTAAGGCGGACTGAGCGCAGGTGTTGAGCGAAGCGATCGCCGAGCCTGCGTTTGGTTTCGCCGATGTAAAGAAGTTGACATCTAGAGCAGCGGATGCAATAGATGAGGTTGGAGGAGGTGCAGGTGAACCTCTGTCTCACCTGGAAAGACTGTTTGGGTCCTTGGATGGAGTTGAGGGGGGAGGTAAAGGGACAGGTGTTACAGGTGATGCAGAGCGGAAACAGGCCCTTCGGCCCACTGAGTCCGTGCTGACCAGCGATCCCCGCGCACTTGCACTATCCCACACACACAAGAATTTTTTTTTAACAATTTTACCAAGTCAATTAACCTACAAACCCTTACGTCTTTGGAATGTGGAAGGAAACTGGAGCTCTCGGAGAAAACCCAAGCGGTCACGGGACGAACATACAAACTCCGTACAGACATCACCCGTGGTCAGGTTCGAACCCGGGTCTCTGGTGCTGTGAGGTAGCAACTCTACCGCTGCGCCAATGTGCCACCTGCCTATGCTAGATTTTTGTATGACTGTTATGGTCTGACATTCCTCTTTGAAGCAAAAAGTGCTTAACTAATTATTTTTCCATAGCATAGTTTATGCAGTTGTCATTACTATAGAATGGATCTCTTACATGTCTCTGACCCCTTTATTGAGATTGTGAAAAATATATGAGATATTTTGGTGTGATGAAATGGCCCGTAAATGACTTGTGAAATATTTCATCGATTGATTGCTTGGTGAAAAGATACAACATGGAAACTGCCCACTGAGTCCACTCTGACCATCGATCAGCCCCCAACACTGGTCCTACCTCATCCCACCTTCGCATCCACTCCCTGCACACTCAGGGCAATTTACATCGGCCACTTGACCTTACAAACGCAAAGGTCTTTGGAATGTTAGAGGGAACCAAAGCATCGAGAAGAAATCCATGTAGTCATTGGGAGAACGTGCAAGCTCCACACAGACAGCACCCGATGTTAGGATTGCACCCAGTTCTACCAGCTGCATCGCGATGCCACCTGTTGGAAAAAAAATGGATGGACAACCGCATTTGGAGTATTGGGCAGAATGCTGATCGTCCCATTATAGGAAGGACATGGAAGATTTGGAAAGGGCTCAGAGGAGGCTTACCAGAACTAGCAGAGTGAATCTGGCTAATCCATTTATACAGGGTAATATCTGAATCCCAGTCATGAGGTTTGTCATTTAGTGTAAGAAGTAACAAGCTGGAAAGGTAAAGTGGTTTGCCTGCACGCAAATGCTAACAAAGATGAAGTTGTACTAAACTTTGGTTGAGAGTCTTTTGGTCGAAACACCAGTCGGTGCCCTGTGGAGGTAACTGGGTGAACAAAGGGGAGTAGCTTGAGAGAGAGTGGTTTAGGAACAGCTCCACCCCAAGACTGCAAGAAATGACAGGGAATTATGGACGCAGCCCAGACCATCACACAAACCAACCTCCCTTCCATTGACTCCACTTACACTTCACGCTGCCTCGGCAAGGCCAGCAGCATAATCCAAGATGGTGTCTCACCCTGGCCACTCCCTCTTCTCCCCCCTCCCATCAGGCAAGAGGTACAGAAGTGTGAAAACGCACACCTCCAGATTCCAACAGATTCGGGGACGGTTTCTTCCCAGTTGTTATCAAGCAACTGAACCATCCCATCACCAACTAGAGAGAGCGGTCCTGAGCTACCATCTACCTCATGGGAGGCCTTCGGACTATCTTTAATTAGACTTTACCTTGCACTAAACGTTATTCCCTTTATCACGTATCTGTACACAGCGGCCCGCTTGATCGTAATCATTTGTAGACTTTCCGTTCACTGGATAGCACGCAACAAAAAGCTTTTCACTGTACCTCGGTACACGCGACAATAAATTAACCTAAACTAAGCAAAGCTAAACTGAACAAAAGGAAATCTGAAAGTACACCTCACCTGCTTGTCTACACACCTTTGGTTAAATAGGTATACAAAAACCACCTTACCTGCATGTGATGTTGATTGTGCCATTGACTCCAATAACCAGCTGCTTGTCAGATACAGTCAATTGTGGTGCATTCAGTCTGGTTCGAGGGAGACCTGCCATAGAAAAGGCACATCCTTTATTTAGTGCGTAGCGTTCACTTGCAGCCTTTCTTTGCAAATCAAGAGAAGTTACTGCAAGGCCACCGACTATGACCGTGTTAACTGGTGAATTTCATTTATTTTATTGGCATGTTAACATAGAAACATAGAAAATAGGTGCAGGAGTAGGCCATTCGGCCCCTCATGCCCATTCAATATGATCATGGCTGATCATCCAACTCAGTATCCCGTACCTGCCTTCTCTCCATACCCCCTGATCCCTTTAGCCACAAGGGCCACATCTAACTCCCTCTTAAATATAGCCAATGAACTGGCCTCAACTACCTTCTGTGGCAGAGAATTCCACAGATTCACCACTCTCTGTGTGAAAAAAAACGTTCTCATCTCGGTCCTAAAAGACTTCCCCCTTATCCTTAAACTGTGACCCCTTGTTCTGGACTTCCCCAACATCGGGAACAATCTTCCTGCATCTAGCCTGTCCAACCCTTTAAGAAATTAGTAAGTTTCTATAAGATCCCCCCTCAATCTTCTAAATTCCAGCGAGTACAAGCCGAGTCTATCCAGTCTTTCTTCATATGAAAGTCCTGCCATCCCAGGAATCAATCTGGTGAACCTTCTCTGTACTCCCTCTATGGCATTATTTAAGTGCGTTATTTTCAACTGGTGCTTACCATTAATCAGCCACATATTTATAGAAAAATACAAATATTAACTGCACCGCTGATTTCTAATTGACCCAAACCTCAAAGCCCACATAAACAAGGCAGTCACAAAGTGACATCGTGTAGATTAAACAATGAGGCTTATAAACAAGAGTTTCACACAAAGTTAGACACAAAAAGCTGGAGTAACTCAGTGGATCAGGCAGCATCTGTGGAGGAAAGGAATAGGTGACGATTCGGGTCGAGACCCTTCTTCCGAGACACCTAGACCAGAAATGTCACCCATTCCTTTTCTCCAGGGATGCTGTCTGACCCGCTGAGTTACTCCAGGATTTTGTGTCCATCTTCTGTTTAAACCAGCACCTGCAGTTCCTTCCCACATAGTATAACACAGAGTGCTGGAGTAACTGAGTAGGTCATACAGTATCTCCAGTGGACATGTGTAAACGACGTTTCAGGTCGGAACCCTTTTTTAGACTGATTGGGAACAGCTCCATCCAGGACCGCAAGAAATTGCAGAGAATTGTGGACGCAGCTCAGACCATCATTCAAACCCTTCCATTGAATCCATCTACACAGTTACCCATGCAAATATTTTCTTGGGGCATCTTGGTCGGTATGGACGAGTCGGTCCAAAGGGCCTGTTTCCATTTGTAGGAAGGAACTGCAGATGCTGGTTTACACCGAAGATAGACACAACATGCTGGAGTAACTCAACGGGATGGGCAGCATCTCTGGAGAGAGGGAATGGGCGATGTTTCGGGTCGTATTGTATGACTATGACTTTCAACACCTATAAAGGAAATGCTATATATTTCTTTAAAAACTGCACCCAATCGAGAGGAAAAAAATAATGTTGAAAAGTGTTGCTCAAGGCATTTTGATTTTCTGCTCAGTTGCTAAGAACCATGACTCAGGTTTCCTCACATCCTGAAACTAGATTACCTATTTAGCAAATAAACCCCTTGGCAATGCACCCGGCTTTTACTTTTAACACACAAGTACATGTAAATTTAATTAAGTACACATGGAACATCAAAAACGTTGACTGACATACTTAAATCAGTAGCCTCGACTTACAAGCAGGAGGTAGAAATTTGTAATGGTGATATTATCATATCATATCATATATCTACAGCCGGAAACAGGCCTTTTCGGCCCTCCAAGTCCGTGCCGCCCAGTGATCCCCGTACATTAACACTATCCTACACCCACTAGGGACAATTTTTACATTTACCCAGCCAATTAACCTACATACCTGTACATCTTTGGAGTGTGGGAGGAAACCGAAGATCTCGGAGAAAACCCACGCAGGTCACGGGGAGAACGTACAAACTCCTTACAGTGCAGCACCCGTAGTCAGGATCGAACCTGAGTCTCCGGCGCTGCATTCGCTGTAAAGCAGCAACTCTACCGCTGCGCTACCGCGCAATTGAAGCCTTAACATATTGGTGTGACAATCTTCAGTCTGCTTTTTCACTGATGGCCTCCTTCCAATAATTTTACAGAAGTTAATTGTCGTTGGTTAGCAGTGCTTAATCTGCAATGCAGTCCTCGCTGCATGTGATGCTGTGTTATTTTCCGCGGTTTTGTTCCATTAACTTCAATGGAATCAAATTTGGAAGCAATGTACAGCCGATATCCAGCACTAAATTGTGCATTTAGTCACAGAGTCGTCGAGTCTTGCAACGTGGAAACATGCCCTCTGGCCCAACGTGCCAACATGTCCCATCTACACTAGTCCCACTTGCCTGCGTTTGGTCCATATCCCTCTAAACCTGTCCTATCCACGTACCTGTCTAAATGCTTCTTAAACATTGCTGCCTCAACTGCCTCCTCCGGCAGCTCGTTCCGTACACCCACCACCCTTAATGAGAAAAAGTTACCCCTCAGGTCCCTATTAAATCTTTTCCCACCCCCCAAACCTATGTCCTCTGGTTCTTGATGCCCCACTCTGGACAAGAGACTCTTTGCATCTACCCGATCTATTCCTCTCATGATTTTGTAAACTTATATTAGTTCACCCCTCAACCTCCTGTGCTTCAAGGAATAGAGTCCTATTAGCATTTAGCATTTAGTGCCATTGACATGGGACCATTTTTCATAACAAAGAACAATGTTATATAAAGGCGTTAAATGTTCATCCAACAATTTCATTTGAACAAACATTCAGTTCAAGAGATTTCCTTAAAGTAACTTTAATTAAATGAACTATTTTAAAGACCTGAAGAAGGGTTCCCATCCTGGAACATCACCTAATCCTTTTTCCCCAAAGATGCTGCCTAACCCGCTGAGTTACTCCAGCACGTTGTGTCTATCTTTGGTATAAACCAGCATCTGCAGTTCCTTTCTAAACGAAACTAAACTAAACTAAACTAAAACTAAAATTGAAACTAAATGTAAACTAAAGTTCCTAGAAGTTACACACTGATGAATCTTGTCTGCATCAACAAGACTGAGGTTCCAAGTATGAACAGTGTGAATTCCAAACCTCGTCTGTCCCTTTAATTATTTAGTGCCGTGCCCGAGCAGAATTGACACATATTACAGAAGATTACAGTAACTTCATCTCAAACCCTTATTTCCATTTCTGCATCCTTTAATTAGAGTTCGAAGTGCTTGGAATGCACTCTCACAAACAGTGTTGCCAGTGAAGGTTACACTTTGATGAAACAATCACCACTTAGATAAGCGAGGAACTAATAATCATGGTTTAAGCTCGTAAATGCCTCTCAAGCAGAGGGTGGAGAACCTAATCTTTCAAAGCAGAAGTTGAGAGAGAGAGAGAGAGAGAAAAAAAAACGTTTCCTTTGCTCCCATTCCAATTGCAAATTTATAAAAATTAGGCAGAATTCCAGAATACAAATTGCAGTCAAGGTTCCGGATTTGAATTGTTAAAATAATATTTCTGACGCTTGCGAGCGATCATAAATCACTTCAGAAACGTGGCAACAATTTTAAAATTGATTGGAATGAGAGAAATGAAGAGAAACGGCCTTTGGCAGGGGGGTTTATGAAGCACGTAATTCTCGACAACAGGGAGTGGTAGAAGCGGATTGGGAACTAACCGCGCGCACATCACAGCACAGGGAGAAGCACTACCCCTCAGGGGGCTTTTGCCACTTCTGTTTAAGTGTTCATCCAGCAATTTCATTTGAAAAAACATTCAGTTTAAGAGATTTCCTTAAAGTAACTTTAATTAAATAAACTATTTTATAGACCTTTCAGGAGCATCCCAACCTGAAACGTCACCTATTCCTTTTGCTCCAGAGATGCTGCTTGACCCGCTGAGTTACTCCAGCACTTTGTGTCTATCTTTGGTATAAAGCAGCATCTGCAGATATGGGCTCTGATAATAGACAATAGACAATAGACAATAGGTGCGGGAGTAGGCCATTCAGCCCTTCGAGCCAGCACCGCCATTCAATGCGATCATGGCTGATTACTCTCAATCAGTACCCCGTTCCTGCCTTCTCCCCATACCCCCTCACTCCGCTATCCTTAAAAGCTCTATCCAGCTCTCTCTTGAAAGCATCCAACGAACTGGCCTCCACTGCCTTCTGAGGCAGAGAATTCCACACCTTCACCACTCTCTGACTGAAAATGTTCTTCCTCATCTCCGTTCTAAATGGCCTTCCCCTTATTCTTAAACTGTGGCCCCTTGTTCTGGACTCCCCCAACATTGGGAACATGTTTCCTGCCTCTAATGTGTCCATAATAGAATCATGGAGTCATCCAGCACGGAATCAGGCCCTTCGGCCGAACGTCCAAGTACAAGTACAAAGTACTTGTCAAACATATAACATTCTTAAGGGATTGGACAGGCTAGATGTAGGAAAAAATTTCCCGATGTTGGGGGAGTCCAGAACCAGGGGTCACAGTTTAAGAATAAGGGGTAGGCCATTTGGGACTGAGATGAGGAAAAACTTCTTCATCCAGAGAGTTGTGAATCTGTGGAATTCTCTGCCACAGAAGGCAGTGGAGAGGGATATGGGGAGAAAGCAGGAACCGGGTACTGATTTAGGATGATCAACCATGATCATATTGAATGGCGGTGCTGGCTCGAAGGGCCGTATGGCCTACTCCTGCACCTGTTTTCTATGTTTCTATGTTTGTCCATGCCGACCTAAATGTCCCACCTGGCCCGCATGACTCCAAACCTTTCCTATTCAGGTCTCTGTCCAAATGTCTTTTAAATGCTGTTATAGTTCCTGCCTCAATGACCTCCTCCAGCAGCTCGTTCCATATGCCCACCACCCTCTGTGTGAAAAAGTCGCCCCTCAGATTCCAGTTAAATCTTTCCCCTCTGACCTGATACCTATGTCGCCTGGTTCTTGATTCCCCTACTCTGGGTAAAAGACTCTGTGCATTCACCCGAGACATTACCCCCATGATCTTAAACACCTCTATAAGATCGTGCCTCATCCTCCTGCGCTCCAAGGAATAAAGTCCTAGCCTGCCCAAGGTCTCCCTGTAGCGCAGGCTCCAGTCCTGGCAACACCCTCGTAAATCTTCTCTGCCCTCTTGCCAGTGTAACCACATCGCAGTGTAACCAAGACTGAAGGGTCCTCGACCCGAAACGTCGCCCATTCCTTCTCTCCAGAGATGTTGCTGAGATACTCCAGCTTTTTGTGTCCACCACAATACCCCAAATGCTACCTTACCAACCAATCTGCTGCATGCAAGAACCACGACATACTGTAACTTTAAGGTGAAGAGGGAAAGATTTTATAGGAATCTGCGGGGGCAACTTTAGCACACAAAAGGGTGGTGGGCCATATGGAATGAGCTGCTGGACGAGGTAGTTGAGGCAGGAGGTTTGGACAAGCCCCGACCCGGGGTAGAACGCCCGGTGCGGGGGATCTAAGAACCCCACACCCCCCAGATGCAGGAGCTCGATCGTCCCGACAAGAATGGCCCACCGCCGGCTACAGAAGTCAAGATCGTCCCGACAACAGAAGGTTAGAGACCCCCGACCCCCGGAGGACAAAGAAGGGAGAGATTGAACTTTTTTTCGCCTTCCATCACAGTGAGGAGTCACTGTGGTGGACGTTCATGTTAAAATGTATTTTGTGTGTTCTGTTGCTTTTTATTGTTACGACTGTATGGCAAATGAAGTTCCTCGTATGTTGCAAAACATACTTGGCTAATAAAGTATTATTGTGATTATTGTGACTATCGCAATGTTTAAGAAGGAATTGGACAGGTACATGGATAGGCCAGGTTTAGAGGGATATGGGCCAAAGGCTGGCAGGTGGGACTAGTGTTGATGGGACATGTTGGTTGGTGTGGGCAGGTTGGACAGAAGGGCCTGCTTCCACACTGTATGACTCTATAACTCTACAACTGTCTAAATTAACCTCAATGCGATGTTCAGAGATATGTGTTGTCATGGACTGCATGTATGTAATAGAAAATCTTTCCAAATGATATCAAAACAAGTATTGTACACCGAAGATAGGCACAAAAAGCTGGAGTAAATCATTTTCCAATGTTCTATAGATTCAGGATCAGTTCCTGTGGATTGGAGGGTAGCTAATGTTATCCCACTTTTTAAGAAAGCAGGGAGAGAGAAAAAAGGAAATTATAGACCAGTTAGTCTGACATCAGTGGTGGGGAAGATGCTGGAGTCAATTATAAAAGACGAAATTGGGGAGCATTTGGATAGCAGTAACAGGATCGTTCTGAGTCAGCATGGATTTACGAAGGGGAAATCATGCTTGACTAAACTTCTGGAATTTTTTGAGGATGTAACTAGGAAAATTGACAGGGGAGAGCCGGTGGATGTGGTGTACCTTGATTTTCAGAAAGCTTTCGATAATATCCCACATAGGAGATTATTGGGCAAAATTAGAGCACATGGTATTAGGGGTAGGGTACTGACATTGTTTGGCAGACAGAAAGCAAAGAGTGGGGATAAATGGGTCCCTTTCAGAATGGCAGGCAGTGACCAGTGGGGTACCGCAAGGCTCGGTGCTGGGACCGCAGCTATTTACAATATACATTAATGACTTGGATGAAGGGATTAAAAGTAACATCAGCAAATTTGCAGATGACACAAAGCTGGGTGGCAGTGTGAACTGCGAGGAAGATGCTATGAGGTTGCAGGGTGACTTGGACAGGTTGTGTGAGTGGGCGGATGCATGGCAGATGCAGTTTAATGTGGATAAGTGTGAGGTTATCGACTTTGGTGGTAAGAATAGGAAGGCAGATTATTATTTGAATGGTGTCAAGTTAGGAAAAGGGGACGTACAACGTGATCTGGGTATCTTAGTGCATCAGTCACTGAAAGGAAGCATGCAGGTACAGCAGGCAGTGAAGAAAGCCAATGGAATGTTGGCATTCATAACAAGAGGAGTTGAGTATAGGAGCAAAGAGGTCCTTCTGCAGTTGTACAGGGCCCTAGTGAGACCGCACCTGGAGTACTGTGTGCAGTTTTGGTCTCCAAATTTGAGGAAGGATATTCTTGCTATTGAGGGCGTGCAGCGTAGGTTTACTAGGTTAATTCCCGGAATGGCAGGACTGTCATATGTTGAAAGACTGGAGCGACTAGGTTTGTATACACTGGAATTTAGAAGGATGAGAGGGAATCTTATCGAAACGTATAAGATTATTAAGGGGTTGGACATGTTAGAGGCAGGAAACATGTTCCCAATGTTGGAGGAGTCCAGAACCAGGGGCCACAGTTTAAGAATAAGGGTAGGCCATTTAGAACAGAGATGAGGAAAAACTTTTTTAGTCAGAGAGTTTTAACTCTGTGAAATTCTCTGCCTCAGAAGGCCGTGGAGGCCAATTCTCTGAATGCATTCAAGAGAGAGCTAGATAGAGCTGTTAAGGATAGCGGAGTCAGGGGGTATGGGGAGAAGGCAGGAACGGGGTACTGATTGCGAATGATTAGCCATGATCACATTGAATGATGGTGGTGCTGGCTCGAAGGGCCGAATGGCCTACTCCTGCAAGTATTGTCTAATGTCTGTCTATTGACAGGCAGCATCTCTGGAGAGAAGGAATGGGTGACGTTTCGGGTCGAGACCCTTCTTCAGACTCCACCCGAAACGTCACCCTTTCTTCCTCTCCAGGGATGCTGTCTGTCCCGCTGAGTTACTCCAGCTTTTTGTGTCTATCTTTGGTTTAAACCAGCATCTGCAGTTCCTTCCTACACAAGTATTGTACGCCATCTGAAATCACAATGCAGCATGACGTTTTCATGCATATTCTTATATTCCATGCCTAATCCAATTTCAAATGAAGTAATATCTTTGAAGGAACTACCAATGAGTACCTCCAGAAATGGTTCACGAGAATGTACCAAAGGCGCACAGGTTTGTATAGTAGGTTAATTGGCTTGGTATAAATGTAAATTGTCCCTAGTGTGTGTATGATAGTGTTAATGTGTGGGGATTGATGCTTGGCGTGGACTCGGTGGGCCGAAGGGCCTGTTTCCGCACTGTTTCTCTGAACTAAACTAAACTGAAAATTAGTTCTGCATTTCTGGGTTTTGATTTGAAATCTGGTTCCAAGAAGTAGATTACAGTCTTGCCCATTGCCCCAATAGTCCAACATTTGATGTCGTAAAACTAAATGACACAAGACATTTTGCCGAGCTGAATGGAAGAACTACTTTCTTTTATGGTCAGATGTCGTTTGGAAGTTAACATTTACACAGCTCTGGAGAGAGAAGCAAAATAGGCACCAGCTATTTTCCCACAAGTTCTTCTGCTTGGCTGCCAAACCTAAAAGTAAACGCCCCATAGAAAGAAAGTCCTTCTCACCACATACCGATGACCGATCGAGACAGTGCCAGAGACCCGGGTTCGATCCCGACTACGGTCGCTATCTGTACAGAGTTTGTACGTTCTCCCCGTGACCTGCGTGGGTTTTCTCCGAGATCTTCAGGTTCCTCCCACACTCCAAAGACGTACATGTTTGTAGGTCAATTGGCTTGGTATAAATGTAAAAAAACGTTCCTGGTGTGTGTAGGGTAGTGTTTCTGTGTGGGGATCGCAGGTTGGCGCGGACCCGGTGGACCGAAGGTCCTGTTTCCGCGCTGTATCTCTAAACTAAACTAAGAACTTTGGAGGAAGTCCCCAGTGAATATATTTTGTGATGAGTTATTCCTACTTCTGTTGGGAGAAGGTGTGGTTTTAACTACATGACTGGCATGACTAGTGATTTATCATTGTGATATCATGTTCTACAAAATATCATGCACCAGCTAAGTACACTGGGGTTGATTATCCCTGTTTACAGAGAATGTTTTCAAAGATGAGTCCTGCAGAAAATCCCCTCTGTTGTCATTCCGAGCAGCACCACACGCAACGAGGGCAGGTTGGAGTGACCTTCGTCCACAACAACATATTTCATTTATTTTTTGGCAGTTCAGCACGTTCCATATGGAGTTGTCAACGCGAACAATACCATTTCTGTTTACGTTTCTCCTCTAATTTATATGATATGAAAGGGAAACGGCCAAGAAAAATAGCACACAATACCCTTAACCTTGAAGAGGCTGGACGCATTATAAATAACATTTCCCCTTTGCAGGGTCACTGGGCAGATGCACGAGTTACAAGACTCCTGCTTTCTTCAATCAGGACAGGAGAGGTGGTCACAAATATTCATCTGCGCCGTTGTGGGGCGGCACGGTGGCGCAGCGGTAGAGTTGCTGCCTTACAGCGCCAGAGACCCGGCTTCCACGGGTGCCGTCTGTACGGAGTTCGTCACGGTTTCTCCCCGTGACCTGCGTGGGTTTTCACAGAGAACTTCAGTTTCCTCCCACACTCCAAAGACGTGCAGGTTTGTAGGATAATTGTGTAAAAATCGGGCGGTGCGGACTCGGTGGGCCAAAGGGCCTGTTTCCGCGCTGTGTCTCTAAACTAAACTAAACCTCATGTTACATCTGTGCAAAATTCCTCTGACATTCTTAGCAGTTATACAGATGTTCATTAGTGTCATATTTGGTAGTGTTCTGAAGAAGAGTCTCGACTTGAAACATCACCAATTCCTTCTCTCCAGAGATGCTGCCGGTCCCGCTGAGTTACTCCTGCGCTTTGTATCGATCTTCAGGTATACCAGGCACCCTTGCAACTCATGTGACCCCCTGGGGTGACGTCCCTTCCCTTGTATGAGGGGTGTCCCCACCGTACCCTGTTCCCCGAATGTCCAGCATCGGAAGGACCCTGGACTCTGGTCCTCCCCCACAGAGCCTTGGCATTGGCTGGCACCGAGCTTCAGTGCGTCCCTCAGCAGGTACTCCTGCAGTCCGGAACGGGCCAGTCGGCAACATTTCCCAACGGACAACTCAAGTAAGGAAGTGGAGCACGGATTTATCTAACCCCTGTGGCATACCGTTATAATACGATACGATACGATAGAACTTTATTTATCCCAGGAGGGAAATTGATCTGCCAACAGTCATAAAACACAGCAAGATACATGAGACATGAATTTTAAGTGACGAGTGGAAAAGATTGGGGAGGGAGGGGGAAGGGGGGGGGGGGGGAGGAGGGAGGGGAGTCAGTCTACCCCACCACAGAAGAGGGCGGAGTTGTGTTGAAACCACAGCTGGTTCAAAAGGCCATGCCACCGGCTGATGGTGAGTGCAATAATCATGTCACAAGTCGTACCTGGAGTTGACACTCTGATTTATGGAAACATAGACTCAGCCATGAACACATTGAAAGGCGGCGCTGGCTCGAAGGGCCGAATGGTCTACTCCTGCACCTATTGTCTATTATCTATTGTTCCAATGCACCACATTTGATCAAAAACATGATACGGTTTAGACAATAGACAATAGACAATAGGTGCAGCAGGAGGCCATTCGGCCCTTCGAGCCAGCACCGCCATTCAATGTGATCATGGCTGATCATTCTCAATCAGTACCCCGCTCCTGCCTTCTCCCCATACCCCCTGACTCCGCTATCCTTAAGAGCTCTATCTAGCTCTATCTTGAATGCATTCAGAGAATTGGCCTCCACTGCCTTCTGAGGCAGAGAATTCAACAGATTCACAACTCTCTGACTGAAAAAGGTTTTTCCTCATCTCAGTTCTAAATGGCCTACCCCTTATTCTTAAACTGTGGCCCCGTTGGTTCCGGACTCCCCCAACATTGGGAACATGTTTCCTGCCTCTAACGTGTCCAACCCCTTAATAATCTTATACGTTTCGATAAGATCTCCTCTCATCCTTCTAAATTCCAGTGTGTACAAGCCTAGTCGCTCCAGTCTTTCAACATATGACAGTCCCGCCATTCCGGGAATGAACCTAGTTAGAGACACAGCGTGGAAACTCCGGCCCACGTTGAGGCGTGGGTTACTGAGACGAGTGTGACCACGATGACAAAGTGTGGAGGATGATGACTCCGGTCCGTGACTCCTCTGCAGTTACCGTAATGGAATTGGCTTCCTTTGCCGAAGATGGTCACAATGACATCCTCTCCCGGGCCCCTCGGCACGTGCGTGGAAGTGAGAGGTGAGGCTGTGAACCTGTCACCGCCGCTCCTCTCTGCCAAGTTTGAAACTTCGGCCAAAATCCATCCACTCATGTGTCGGAAGGAACTGCAGATGCTGGTTTAAATCGAAGATAGACACAAAATGCTGGAGTAACTCATCGGGACGGGGCAGCATCTCTGGAGAGAAGGAATGGGTGACGTTTCGGGTCAAGACCCGTTCCTGAAACGTCACCCATTCCGTCACTCCAGGGATGCTGCCTGGCCCGCTGAGCTACTCCAGCATTTTGTGTCGATCCATCCACTCGTGCCTTGTTGTTGGTTTGAGTGGCAGAAACTTAAATGAGTGTTTAGTTTAGCTTAACTTTTTTTAGTTTAGCTTATTGTCACGTGTACTGAGGTACAGGGAAAATCTTTTGTTGCGTGCTAACCAGTCATTTAGATTTAGAGATACAGCACAGAAACCGGCCCTTCAGCCCACCGGGTCCGCGCCGACCAGCGATCCCCGCACACTAACACTATCCTACACCCACTAGGGACAATTTTGTACATTTGCCCAGCCAATTAACCTACAAACCTGTACGTCTTTGGAGTGTGGGAGGAAACCGAAGATCTCGGAGAAAACCCACGCAGGTCACGGGGAGAACGTACAAACTCCGTACAGTACAGCGCCCGCAGTCAGGATCGAACCTGAGTCTCCGGCGCTGCATTCGCTGTAAAGCAGCAACTCTACCGCTGCGCCACCGTGCATTCACAGTGTACAGCCAAAGGAACAGATACAGGGAAAAGTGCAGAAAGTGCGGACTCGGTGGGCCAAAGGGCCTGTTTCTGCGCTGTATCTCTAAACTAAACTAAACTTTACATTGGATTTAAATCTGTGCATAACTGCTTTGACATTTTCAGCTGTTGTACATACTTTCACTAGTGTTTTATTTGGTACTGTCCGAAGAAGGGTCTCGACCTGAAACGTCACCCGTTCCTTCTCTCCAGAGGTGCTGCCTGTCCCACTGAGTTACTCCAGCACTTTGTGTCCTTTTGTGTATTAACCAGCACCTGCAATTCTTTGTTCCAACAAATGAGCGTAAAGTCCATTTAAAGATAGTCAGGTGATCTCCAATGAGGGAGATGGTAGCTCAGGACTGCTGTCTATTCGGTGAAAGGATGGTTCAGTTGCCTGATAACAGCTGGAAGAAACTGTCCCTGAATCTGGAGGTGTGCGTTTTCACACTTCTGATGGCAGAGGGGAGAAGAGGGAGTGACCGGTGGGTGGGGGGGGGGGGGGGGGGGGGGTGTTGCTTTAATAGACAATAGACAATAGACAATAGACAATAGGTGCAGGAGTAGGCCATTCAGCCCTTCGAGCCAGCACCGCCATTCAATGCGATCATGGCTGATCACTCTCAATCAGTACCCCGTTCCTGCCTTCTCCCCATACCCCCTCACTCCGCTATCCTTAAGCTATCCAGCTCTCTCTTGAAAGCATCCAACGAACTGGCCTCCACTGCCTTCTGAGGCAGAGAATTCCACACCTTCACCACTCTCTGACTGAAAAAGTTCTTCCTCATCTCCGTTCTAAATGGCCTACCCCTTATTCTTAAACTGTGGCCCCTTGTTCTGGACTCCCCCAACATTGGGAACATGTTATCTGCCTCTAATGTGTCCAATCCCCTAATTATCTTATATGTTTCAATAAGATCCCCCCTCATCCTTCTAAATTCCAGTGTATACAAGCCCAATCGCTCCAGCCTTTCAACATACGACAATCCCGACATTCCGGGAATTAACCTAGTGAACCTACGCTGCATGCCTTCCATAGCAAGAATATCCTTCCTCAAATTTGGAGACCAAAACTGCACACAGTACTCCAGGTGCGGTCTCACCAGGGCCCGGTACAACTGTAGAAGGACCTCTTTGGTCCTATACTCAACTCCTCTTGTTACGAAGGCCAACATTCCATTGGCTTTCTTCACTGCCTGCTGTACCTGCATGCTTCCTTTCATTGACTGATGCACTAGGACACCCAGATCTCGTTGAACTCCCCCTCCTCCTAACTTGACACCATTCAGATAATAATCTGCCTTTCTATTCTTACTTCCAAAGTGAATAACCTCACACTTATCTACATTAAACTGCATCTGCCATGTATCCGCCCACTCACACAACCTGTCCAAGTCACCCTGCAGCCTTATTGCATCTTCCTCACAATTCACACTACCCCCCAACTTAGTATCATCTGCAAATTTGCTAATGGTACTTTTAATCCCTTCGTCTAAGTCATTAATGTATATCGTAAATAGCTGGGGTCCCAGCACCGAACCTTGCGGTACCCCACTGGTCACTGCCTGCCATTCCGAAAGGGACCCATTTATCCCCACTCTTTGCTTTCTGTCTGTCAACCAATTTTCTATCCATGTCAGTACCCTACCCCCAATACCATGTGCCCTAATTTTGCCCACTAATCTCCTATGTGGGACCTTGTCGAAGGCTTTCTGAAAGTCGAGGTTCACCACATCCACTGACTCTCCCTTGTCAATTTTCCTAGTTACATCCTCAAAAAATTCCAGTAGATTTGTCAAGCATGATTTCCCCTTCGTAAATCCATGCTGACTCGGAATGATCCCGTTACTGCTATCCAAATGCTCAGCAATTTCGTCTTTTATAATTGACTCCAGCATCTTCCCCACCACTGATGTCAGACTAACTGGTCTATAATTACCCGTTTTCTCTCTCCCTCCTTTCTTAAAAAGTGGGATAACATTTGCTATCCTCCAATCCACAGGAACTGATCCTGAATCTATAGAACATTGAAAAATGATCTCCAATGCTTCCACTATTTCTAGAGCCACCTCCTTAAGTACTCTGGGATGCAGACCATCAGGCCCTGGGGATTTATCAGCCTTCAGTCCCATCAGTCTACCCAAAACCATTTCCTGCCTAATGTGGATTTCCTTCAGTTCCTCCATCACCCTAGGTTCTCCGGCCCCTAGAACATTTGGGAGATTGTGTGTATCTTCCTCAGTGAAGACAGATCCAAAGTAACGGTTTAATTAGTATTGCTAATGTAGGAATCCTCACTTCCACACGAGTAAACTCTATTTCATCATTTACTCGTATGTAGAAAAGGCTGTTGGATTTGGCATAGGGTGTAAAAGTAAGCCAAGCTGACAACCGGAAAGGACATAAAGTGCTGGAGTACCTCAGCAGGCCAGGCAGCATCTCTGGACAACGTGGATAGGTGAGATGGGATTGTGCGGCACGGTGGCACAGAGGTAGAGTTGCTGCCTGACAGCGCTTGCAGCGCCGGAGACCCGACTCGATCCCCACGACTGGTGGTGTCCGCACGGAGTTTGTACGTTCTCCCCGTGACCTGCGTGGGTTTTCTCCGAGATCTTCGGTTTCCTCCCACACTCCAGAGACGCATATGTTTGTAGGTTAATTGGCTTGGTGTAAATGTAAATTGTCCCCAGCGTGTGTGTAGGACAGTGTTAATGTGCGGGGATCGCTGTTTGGTGCAGACTCGGTGGGCCGAAGGGCCTGTTTCTGCACTGTATCTCTATCTAAACTAAACTAAACTAAACTTAGGTGATGCTTCAGATCGAGACCCTTCTTTTTGCATCCACTTTGTGTCTTTTGTGTATTAACTAGATTCTGCAGTTGTTTGATAACTGGATTTGCTTATTTAAATCAGGAAGATATTGATGAAGTGAACATTGTGTACCATAAACATGCTTGATCTGAGTTTTAATTGCTATTTAATACAAGCTATTGTCACCCGAGATTTGCAATTTGTCAAAGCATCACCTGGGAGAAATATATTTTTCAATTCCACTGCATTTCATCAAGAACTGTGTCATATTTACAGTAAGTAAACTCTGAATGAAAGGTTAAGTAAATTGCAGACAAAACCTATCCCGCAAATCTTATAAAAATGTTGAGCTTTGACCCAGTATTCTACTCAACACTTAAAGGAGGAAATCCTTTATCGCGACTTCAGAGAAGTTGGAATAATTTGCCGAATTCGCTTATCAGCAGCAGAACGTTTCCTGTCTCTGCGTCTAATTCATTTCATGCCACAGCTACTCACTTTGATTTGGAGCTACATTGCCACACAAGGGAAGAACAGTAAAATATTATATTCCCAAACTACGCTCCAAAATTTTAAACTCAGAAAATCCTTGTTTCTTTTCACATTGGCTTCATCATTTCTTGGTAAAAGGTGTGTTTTACCTCGTTTATGAATCCAGTTCTAACCGTACCTTTTTGGCCAGGTTCGAATGTGCTTCCTTACATCAGGCAACACGCAAAGATCTGAAGTCTTCCCAAATCACATCACAGCGCTCCCTTCCCAAGTTGTACAAGGCAGGGTTCACACTCGTTCTAGGATGTCCTACCTTCGCATCCACTCCTTACACACCAGGAGCAATGTTACTGCGGCCAATTGACCTGCATAACTGCTGGGATGTGGGGGAAACTGGAGCAACAAGAGGAAGCTCACAGGGTCACATATAAAATTCTTAAGGGATTGGACAGGCTGGATGCAGGAAAAATGTTCCCGATATTGGGGGAGTCCAGAACCAGGGGTCACATTTTAAGAATAAAGGGTAGGCCATTTAGGACTGAGATGAGGAAGAACGTTTTCGGCCAGAGGGTAGTGAATCTGTGGAATTCTCTGCCACAGAAGGCAGTGGAGGCCAATTCACTGGATGTATTCAAGGGAGAGTCAGATACAGCTCTTAGGGCTAACGGAATCAAGGGGTATGGGGAGAAAGCAGGAACGGGGTTCTGATTTTGGATGATCAGCCATGATCATATTGAATGGCGGTGTTAGACAATAGACAATAGGTGCAGGAGGAGGCCATTCGGCCCTTCGAGCCAGCACCGCCATTCAATGTGATCATGGCTGATCATTCTCAATCAGTACCCCGTTCCTGCCTTCTCCCCATACCCCCTGACTCCGCTATCCTTAAGAGCTCTATCCAGCTCTCTCTTGAATGCATTCAGAGAATTGGTCTCCACTGCCTTCTGAGGCAGAGAATTCCACAGATTCACAACTCTCTGACTGAAAAAGTTTTTCCTCATCTCAGTTCTAAGTTAGGTTTGTATGTTTCACAAGAAGAACATGTAAACTCCACGCAGTTAGCACCCGAGGTCAGGATCGAACCTGGGTCTCTGGCGCTGTGAGGCAGCAGCTCTACCCGCTGCACCACTGCACTTGAAAATATATTGAAGTAATCTTCACCGGATTAATTCCTTTTAGTAGAAACATGTCAATGGCTGCCAAGTGTCCGCTTTGTGCCTAAGCATGCTCAAACTAAACATCGTAAAAGTCAAATGCAATGATTAGTGTCTGAGCCCTTCAGATTCATATTCTACCAACGGAGTAGCAATTAACTGCTGCAAACCCGACAAAGTGCTCAAAATAAAATTAATTAACCTGGGTTATGATTACAAGTCTTAGCAACATTTGGGATAATGCCCCTGTTAACATTCATCTTTCAGTTTTACTTCACCTTTTAAATTAGGTTGTTGGAATTCACCACTGACTCACCAGGGTCATGTGGCAATTGTTCATTTTGGAATTTCTTTTATACTGAAGCAGTTCTCCAGAGGATTTTCAATTCTGGACATCTGCCTGTTGACTCAATTTGAAAACCTAAATCCCATCAACAGAAAACGATGCTCTTTTGACCTAAAGAGCATCAGATGGAGTTAGCACAAGCTTTGCATCTCCCTCTGTGGAAGTGTTTTTGAATACCATTCACTGTCCATTTACTGACTCACTGAGTTCACGTACCTCTGATGTTTGATGCAACCTGACACATTCTTTAACAGCTGGCAATGCCGGTTAAAATATAGTGCTTTTGTTTTTAGAAAAGGTCTCTCTCTCTCTCGCTACGTTTTATGTGAATTCTGAAAGGGAGGTTTAAGACGCCCTTTCAAAGCTGAAGGTTGAAATGTGGACAGCTTTAGATTAATCTCTGAGGATAGCCAGAAGGCAAATAGCAAAGGACAAGTTGAAAGCCTATTTACGAAGTAAATTAATGGGGTAAGGGAACTAGAACGTTTTTTTGCTTTCAAAGGCTATTACTAACTCACCTAATTAGAAAACTGCTGATGTCTCATCAATGTCAGTATCGATGTTTTGTGCCACCTGACTAGAAATTAGAAACAGATTCATGTGGACATAAACTTAGAAACAAGGAACTGCAGTTGATGGTTTACAAAAACAAAGACACAAAGTGCCGGAGTAACTCAGCGGGTCAGGCAGCATATCTGGAGGACATGGATAGGCGACCTTTCGGATCCAGACCCTTCCTCAGATTAATTGTACTGGTGGGGAGAAAGCTGGAAGAGAAGTGGGCGTGGGACAAGGCATAGTGAGTGATAGGTGGATACAGGTGATGGCCAGGGGGGGGGGGGGGGGGGGGGGGGAGGGGCTGATAGGCAGATGGTCGGACAAAGGCCAGAGATGAAAAGTCAAAAAACAGTCTTAATCTGTCTGCCTCCCAACCCCCTCCCCTTTGCCTGTGTTCACCTATTATCTACCATGCCTTAGATTTAGAGATACAGCGCGGAAACAGGCCCTTCGGCCCACCGGGTCCGTGCCGCCCAGGGATCCCTGCACACTAACACTATCCTACCCCCACTAGGAACAATTTTTACATTTGCCCAGCCAATTAACCTACATACCTGTACGTCTTTGGAGTGTGGGAGGAGACCGAAGATCTCGGAGAAAACCCACGCAGGTCACGGGGAGAATGTACAAACTCCGTACAGACGGCGCCCGTAGTCAGGATCGAACCTGAGTCTCCGGCGCTGCATTCGCTGTAAGGCAGCAACTCTACCGCTGCGCCACCGGGCCGCCCTACCAGGCGGAAATGCCTGGAAGTGGCTCAACTGGGGAGATCTTGAAAGAACCACCAACAACCGAGTGAGGTGGGGGTCATTTGTCAATGGCTTATGCTCCCTAGAGGAGCAAAGGGCTTAAGAAGAAGAAGAAGAAGGTGTGAAAACGAGACATCAAAGGAGATGGAGACGAAGGAAAATGTAACATTGTTAGCTAGGGGTAGATGACAACGAAGCAAACTGCGGTAAAGTTTAATCAGGGGGCCAGTCAGACTGGTCGGAGAACTAGGGAGGGGGAGGGATGGAGAGGGAGGGAAAGCACGGGTTACTTGAAATGAGAGAAGTCGATATTTAAACCACTGGGGTGTAATCGCTTGTGGATGGATTTTCTTGGAAATTTAATATTCTTTAACTTTTCATCTCACAGCTTCCTGTTCTGATAACTTCCTCTTCCAGTTGTTCATGTCATGAGATGATTATCTGCTTTCAAGATGATTTATTGGGAATGAGTAAACTCTGATTCATCGCCAGTTGGGGAATCCATCTTATGAAACACCATTAAAGAGTGAACCAGCCACAACTAAGCTAGGGGTTGAAAGTAGGAATGGCGTTTCAGTTTGCCTGTTGCCCACTTGTATGCCCCACTGGTGCCCATTTTGACATAGTAGGCAGGAATGTTTATTTCAACGTGTTTATAAAACAATTGTCAGACATTGTGCCCCACCAACTGAGGGCGTAACTGGGTGGCGCAGCTGGTAGAGCCGCTGCCTCACAGCGCCAGAGACCCAGGTTCGATCCTGACCTCGGGTGCTGTCTGTGAGGAGTTGGCGCGCTCTCCCCGTGACTGCGTGGGTTTCCCCTGGGTGCTCCAGTTTCCTCCCACATCCCAAAGATGTGCGGGCGGGTTTGAAGGTTACTTGGCCCTCTGTAAAATGCCCCCCAGTGTGCAGGGAGTAGATGGGAAAGTGGGATAACGAAGAACTAGTGTGAGCGGGTGATCAATGGTTGCCTTGGACTCAGTGGGCCAAAGGGCCAGTTTCCGTGCTGTATCACTAAACTAAAATAAACCAAACTTAGTTTAGAGATACAGCGCGGAAACAGGCCCTTTCGGCCCACCGGGCCCGCGCCGACCAGCGATCCCCGCACATTAACACTATCCTACACACACTAGGGACAATTTTTACATTTACCAAGCCAATTAACCTACAAACCTGTACGTCTTTGGAGTGTGGGAGGAAACCGAAGATCTCCCACGCAGAAAACCCACGCAGGTCACGGGGAGAACGTACAAACTCCGTACAGACAGCACCCGTAGTTGGGATCGAACCCGGGTCTCCGGCGCTGCATTCGCTGTAAGGCAGCAACTCTACCGCTGCGCCACCGTGACCGCCCCTAAACTAAACTCCCCAGGCCTTTATAAATTGCCCCTCGCGTGCAGGCAGGGGATGGGAAAGTGGACATTAAACTAGTGTGACCAACAGTCAATGTTGATTCAGTGGGCAGAAGAGCCTGTTTCCATGCTGTATCTCTAAACTTAACTTGGAATCGAAAAGAAAACCTTTCACCTGTTTTCGTTTTTCCTCTCGGTCTTTCTTTATCTGTAACCCAAACACCGTTTAATTTTTGAATCTATTGAATTTATTTT
The DNA here is from genome assembly GCF_053455715.1 of Rhinoraja longicauda. Taxonomy (NCBI): domain Eukaryota; kingdom Metazoa; phylum Chordata; class Chondrichthyes; order Rajiformes; family Arhynchobatidae; genus Rhinoraja; species Rhinoraja longicauda. Next base: position 43,213,649 of record NC_135967.1, on the reverse strand, counting down.
ATAAGTAAGATCTATTGAACTTACTTCATTAATAAAAATAGCTTTATTTTTTAATCTATTTATTTATTTTAATTTATCTGAAGTTTGATTTTTGCAATATTCCCAGGGAAATGACAGTGCTGGTGAGAAGGATCGAAGAAGGATCTTGACCCAAAACGTCACCCATTGCTTCTCTCCAGAGATGCTGCCTGTCCCGCTGAGATACTCCAGCATTTTGTGTCTACCTTTAATAAAGATCTTCTTTCATCAGAACAGTCCTATCCATCCACGTTTGTTTACGGGCTCTGTGTGTGTGTGTGTGTGTGTGTGTGGGTAAAATGAATGGCAGTCATTTTAATCTGTCAGTACCTCGTGAAGCTGAATTTCTGGCATTTGTCAGTTTAATGTTTCATTAAGTGACGACTGCGGCATAATTTGTGACAGAGATAGATACTGAAGAGACAATAAATTGTGTCCACGCCTCCCTGAACATCTGATAGTTGCCCTCCGTCCTCTCACACCACCCCACCAAACATGCTTCTCCCAGCTCAGCGGTGTTAACCTATCGGGTCAGATACACAACTCACGGCTCCGGTTTTGTCTGAAGTGTCATACCTGAGATTGCACACATTAGGGCAGGGTATTGCAGAGATGTCTAAACCTGCAGAGGCACAGGCTACAGCAGAGTAGGCTGTCGGAATGAAAAGGCAGATGGGTGAAAGGGGAGAGGGAATAAGATACATTTCACGTCAGAAGGTCACGAGTGAAAGGAGCAGAATTAGGACATTCGGCCCATCAAGTCTACTCTGCCATTCAATCATGGCGGATCTATCTATCTCTCCCCTAACCCCATTCTCCTGCCTTCTCCCCATAACCCCCGACTCCCGTACTTATCAGGAATCTATACATCTCTGCCTTAAAAATATCAGTTGATTTGGCCTCCACGGCCTTCTGCGGCAAAGATTTCCACAGATCCACCACCCTCTGACTAAAGAAGACACTGGAATTTAGAAGGATGAGAGGGGATCTTATTGAAACATATAAGATTATTAAGGGGTTGGACACGTTAGAGGCAGGAAACATGTTCCCAATGTTGGGGGAGTCCAGAACCAGGAGCCACAGTTTAAGAATAAGGGGTAGGCCATTTAGAACGGAGATGAAGAAAAACATTTTCAGTCAGAGAGTTGTAAATCTGTGGAATTCTCTGCCTCAGAAGGCAGTGGAGGCCAATTCTCTGAATACTTTCAAGAAAGAGCTAGATAGAGCTCTTAAGGATAGCGGAGTCAGGGGGTATGGGGAGAAGGCAGGAACGGGGTACTGATTGAGAATGATCAGCCATGATCACATTAAATGTCGGTGCTGGCTCGAAGGGCCGAATGGCCTACTCCTGCACCTATTGTCTATTGTATATTGTCTAAGACAGCTCTATGCAAATGCTGTGCTACAATAGTGGGGCGTCACGGTGGCGCAGCGGTAGAGTTGCTGCCTTACGGCGCCAGAGAGCCGGCATCGATCCCGTATACGGGTGCTGTTTGTACGGCGTTTGTCCCTTCTCCCCCTGACCTGCGTGGGTTTTCCCCGGATGCTCCAATTTCCTCCCACACTCCAAAGACGTACAGGTTTGTAGGTTACAGTATTCGGCTTGGCAAAAATTGTAAATTGTCCCAAGTGTGTGTTGGATAGTGCTAGGAAGTTATGGGCCAAAGGACCTGTTTCTGTGCTGTATCTCTGGAAAAAATGAAAACTCCAATGCTGAGAAGCATATTCTGCACTCTGTATCTTCCCCTTAGCTCTATCTATTTTACTTGTTTGACTTGATTGTATGTATATATTCTATATCTAATCTGTTTGGACTAGCATGCGAAGAAAGCAAAGCATTTCACTTTACGCTGGTACACGTTGCAACAATAAACCTAAACATAAACCTGGATATGGGTTGCTTTTCCATTCCCTGCATGGATGCTGCCTGACCCATTGAGTTACTCAAGATCTGCTCAAAATTCCAGCATCTACAGTTCATTGTGTCTCTGGAGAAGTTACTGTTGTATCTTCTCCTTTGCTCTACCTAATGTATCTGCATTTGGTTTGATTGCATTTATGTGCAGTAGTTTGTGATTTGCTTGGATAGCATGCAAAACAAAGCTTTTCACTGTACCTCGATCGGTACATGGTTCAGGGACAGTTTCTTCCCAGCTGTTATCAGGCAACTGAATAATCCCACCACAACCAGAGAGCAGTGCTGAACTACTACCTACCTCATTAGAGAGGGACTCGGACTATCCTTGATTGGACTTTGCTGGCTTTACCTTGCACTGAACGTTATTCCCTTATCATGTATCTGTACACTGTAAATGGCTCCATTGTAATCATGTATTGTCTTTCCACTCACTGGATAGCACGTAACAAAAGCTTTTCACTGTACCTCGTTACACGTGACAATAAACTAAACTAAACTAAACTTAACTTAACTAAGCATATGACAATAATAAACGTAAACCCTTTTAGCAAGGGTATGCTGCCGACCAACATAATTTGTATGATTTTATTCCAGAAAGACAGTATAGATGTTATTTTCATTGTTTGTTATTCCTTCTTGGCACCACTGATTGTTATTGAAATATTTTTTTATCAACGTTTTGCAATCCGTGAAAGCTTGAAATGTTGACCTGAATATTGTGTGGGGGAGCAATGGAAGGTTTTCCATATTATATTACAAAGAATCATAGGTTAATAGATGGGAGAAGAGTAGATTTAGTCGGGCTTAATAGAAAAACAGGAGGTGAAATTAGGTTAGAATGGAAAATGATGAAAAACAATGGAAAACATTTAAATGTGTAGGAAGGAACTGCAGATGCTGGTTTAAACCGAAGATAGACAAAAAATGCTGGAGTAACTCAGCGGGACATCTTTGGAGAAAGGGAATGGGTGACGTTTCGGGTCGAGGTTCTTCTGAAGAAGGGTCTGAAGAAGGGTCTCGACACGAAACAAAAACATTTAAATGATGGCCTTTAAATGATGTCAAAACATTGAAATGATGGCACAGGAAAAGTAGGTTTCCATTGAAAGGAACAAACAGGTTAAGCAGTCACGATGCCTCATGGTTGAATGAAAACCATAAAGAAATACTCAAGAGCAAGGAGGAGAAATCGTGTTCAGCACAAAGAATGGAGAGTAGTAAATGATGTGAAAGTTAAGGGATTAGCATGAAATTCAGATTAAAACCAAGTTGACAAATGAGAACTACAGCTTAAGTAATGAAGGATCACAAACTAAATGTTACTATAGTTTATACTTAAATGAATAAAAAGGGAAAGGGCCATTAGGGCAGGCAAGGCAATGGCAGAAATATTAAATTATTATTTTGTATTGATACTTCACAGGAAGATGGGACTAGTGGATTTGAAATTGGATAATGAGTAACGAGGCAAAGAGGATTCAAAATAAAGGCGATCTATTTAAATAAACAAATAGGATACGATCTGAATTTCCTATAGGTTATGTGATATGTTTATTTAAGATTAGTTTAGTTTAGTTTATCATCATGCATATCGAGGTGCAGTGAAAACATATATATGTGGAATTATAGACAAGTAGTTACCATTGGTGTTAGGGGACAAAAAGTAATCTTCACTCAAGGAGAGAATAGAATAACATTTAGAAATAATAACAGTAAGAATAAGTGGTCATGAAGGAGTTTAAAATGGAAGGTCTGAAGAAGGGTTCTGACCCAAAATATTGCCTGTCCATTCCTTCTACGGATGCTGCCTGACCCACCGAGTTCCTCCAGCACTTTGTATTTTGTCCAAGATTCCGTCATCTGCAGTTCCTTCTCCTTAAAATGGAACCTATTGCCTGACCAACTTCATTTTTTTTTTGTTGTAATGATAAGGAATTCTGGTTTATACCAAAGACAGGCAAAGAATTCTGGAGTAACTCAACGGGTCAGGCAGCATCTCTGGAGACAATGGACAGGTGATGTTTTGGATCGGAAACCTTCTTCAGACTGAAGAATGGTCCAGGTCCAAAATCGAAGATATCACAAAATGCTGGAGTATCTCAGCGGGTCAGGCAGCATCTCAGGAGAGAAGGAATGGGTGACGTTTCGGGTCGAGACCCTTCTTCAGTCCAGATCCAAAACATCACCTGTCCATTATCTCCAGAGATGCCGCCTGACCTGCTGAATGACTCCAACATTTTGTGCCTAACTTCGTTTTTTTTGTTTGTTTTTGAATGGAGAGTGCAGCAAATATTAATGTCATTCATTTAGGTGTTTTTTTAAGGATTTTGATGGGGAATCAAATAATTGATTAATGAATAAGGTCAGAGGAGATGAAATGTTGCTGCATGGATTAGTAGTGGGTTCAAGATAAGACGCAGAGACCTTGAGAAAAGGATGGCACGGTGGCGCAGTGGTAGAGCTGCTGCCTTACAGCGCCAGAGACCCGGGTTCCAACCTGACCACGGGTGCTGTCTGTACGGAGTTTGTACGTTCTCCCCGTGATCTGGGCGGGTTTTCCCTGAGTGCTCCGGTTTCCTCCCACTTCCCAAAGACATTACAGGTTTGTAGGTTAATTGGCTCGGTATAATTGTAAATTGTCCCTAGTGTGTGTAGGATAGCGTTCGTGTGCGGGGATCGCTGGTCGGCGCTGACTGAGTGGGCCAAAGGGCCTGTTTCCGCGCTGTATCTCTAAACTAAACTAACACTAGGAGGTAGTGAAGGAAGCTGGATTGTGATGTTCCAGACATATTAGTTCTGGGATCACGGATGTTCACATTTCCTATTGATGATTGAAATTTTGGAATCAAGAAAACTATTTTCTATATTTATGGATGACAGGAGAGGGGAGCTTGTGTAGGAAAATAACTGCAGATGCTGGTACAAATCGAAGGTATCACAAAATGCTGGAGGAACTCAGCAGGTCTGGCAGCATCTAGGAGAGAGGGAATGGGTGACGTTTCGGGTCGAGACCCTTCTTCAGACTGAAGGAAAAAAATAACCTTGCTCCCTAATGTAAGAAAATAACTGCAGATGCTGGTACAAATCGAAGGTATTTATTTCACAAAGTGCTGGAGTAACTCAGCAGGTCAGGCAGCATCTCAGGAGAGAAGGAATGGGTCTGAAGAAGGGTCTCGACCCGAAACGTCACCCATTCCTTGCTCTCCAATGTGATAGTTTAGTTTCATTTAGTTTAGTTTAGAGACACAGTATAGAAACAGGCCCTTTGGCCCACCGAGTCCACGCGGACCAGCACATTAACACTACCCTACACACACATTTTATACCAAGCCAGTTTTAACCTACAAACCTGTATGACTTTGGAGTGTGGGAGGAAACCGGGGCTTTAAGAGAAAACCCATGCAGGTCATTGGGAGAATGTACAAACTTCGTACAGCCGAGAGAACCCTAGTCAGCAGTGTTGCAGTGCCAATTTTTTTAGGTGCAAGGAGCTGTCAGTGGTGCCGGAGCGACCGCTGTTAAGTTCCCCCTCTGGTTACAATTCCCCGTTGTTTATTCTGGCACTGCACTCCCATGTAGTCAGGATCAAACCCGGCTCTCTGGCGCTGTAAGGTAGTAGCTCTACCACTATGTCACCGTGCCGACCTTAACTTAATCCAAAATAAAAACTTGATAACGAGAAAAAAAAACGTTGACGTTTTTAGTTTTTAGGTTTAGAGATACAGTGCAGAAACAGACCCTTCGGCCCGTCGAGTCCGCGCTCGACCAGCGATCACTAGCACTATCCTACACACTGGGGGGGGGGGGGGGGGGGGGGGCAATTTACAACTTTCGCTGAAGCCAATTAACCTACAAACCTGCAGGTCTTTGCAGGAAACCGGAGCACCCGGAGAAAACCCACGCAGGTCACGGGGAGAACGTACAAACTCCGTACAGACGGGAAAAGTGCAGCCTTGCTTATGTAATTTGATGCATAATCAAAAAAATTGATAACGAGAAGAGGCTGCTTTAATCAAGTCAAGTCAAGTCAATTTTATTTGTATAGCACATTTAAAAACAACCCACGTTGATAAAGTGCTGTACATTTGATTAGGTTCCAATAGAAAAAAAAAAAATGTGACCTGCTGTTAAATCATGTTGCTTCACCTGGGTCAAGATAATCAAGCAAACTGGACAGTTTTTGTTGGCAGACGGATCCTTCAAAGAGTTTTTCTTGTCGAAAATTCAGGAAATTCGGTTTTACAGAATGACAGCTTTCTTATATCAGAAGCAACTGGGGCAGAAAATCATCCAAACCACAACGTGCGGACAGGGGAATTGTATCATTCGTCCCTGTTGCAAGCCACAGTTGTGGTTTTACAAACACAATGGGTTAATGGTTCTTTGGCAACTAGCTGCACTGTGCTGATTGATGGCTGGTAAAAATAAAGGCAGAAAGTGCCCAGGAATTTGAAATCGAACCATCAACATTCTTTGATTAAAACTTCTACGTTACCAGAATCCTTCTCAATGGCAATTATAACCGCAATTCCAAAAACAGGGAAAGACCCTTTAAAAGCATCTTCTTATAGACTAATATCGTTGTTGAATGCAGATTATAAAATAGTTGCTAAGCTTTTGGCAAGGAGATTGGCAGAATTTTTACCTAAGCTGGTCAAAGAGGACCAAACTGGATTTGTCAAAAAAAGGAGATTATCTGATAATGTAGCAAGATTTATGTATTTTACATTTAGCACAGAAAAGAAAGGAATTGAGTGTAGCAGTTGCTTTAGATGCTGAAAGGCGTTTGACAGGTTAGAATGGGATTTTTTATTTAAAGTATTAGAGAAGTATGGATTGGGGAATGGTTTAATTCTCTATTTTTTAATCAAAGATATGCTTCGTGACGTTAATGGTTCACCATTTGCCAAGGCGGCGTTCTCACTGAACGAAAACTAAAGTTGAACATCTTACGAAAACATTCAGCACTTCAGGCGAGACAGATTGCATTGTTGACATGCCATTGGAAAGTTACCGATGCGCAGTGAAAACACTAAGATTGATTTAAAAAAAAAACCAAAACCAGATAAGAAGAGAGGATTAACGTTATTGTCTGGTTAATAAAAGCTGGAATCACCCAGTATTGTCTTACCTTCGATCAAAAGGAGCCTCCACTGAATGCAAAATAATGTTGTCAAAACTCCAGGGTGCATTTTTATTCCTTCTGAGGACGATATTCCTGGACTGCACTTAATCGCAATGCAAGTTATGTTCCTATTTATAAAAAAAATAATTCAGTGCAATCCCGAAAATGCACTCAAAACGTCCCGAAGAGGCAGGTGTTGTGCCTTGTCCTAACTCAGACCTTGGAGATTCTCGCTTGGCGAAACTTTCCCAGTCTTTCCACCGTTTCTGGGACTCTTCATCATAGCTCCAGCACGAAGCAAGTGACACTGAAGGGGAGAGGAACGTTGTGTCAAAGTGGCTTGGTCGTTTCCTATCTGACTTGCACAGCCAGATGAAACCCGAGCTGTTTTGAAGTGAGGCTAGCTAGGCTGTTTCCCAGCAGTGTGCGGGTCTTTTATAGTGCAGGAAAGTAGAACGGAAAGTAGCTCAGTCAATCTCTGCAAGAGGGAGCCACTTAGTGTCAGAACCCGAACAGCAGCCCACACCAACTAGATAGGTTGAGCTCTGGGGGCTGGTGGAATCAAGGGATGTGGGGAGAAGTTGGGCACAGGTTACTGATTGTGGATGATCAGCCATGATCACAATGAATGGCTGTGCTGGCTCGAAGGGCCAAATGGCCTCCCCCTACACCTATTTTCTATGTTTCTATGAGTTCCGAAATACACTGCAACAACATTGAGATGCCTTCACACGAGACCCGTGATGCTTTCACTGAATGTTTTCAATAGACAATAGACAATAGGTGCAGGAGGAGGCCATTCGGCCCTTCGAGCCAGCACCGCCATTCAATGTGATCATGGCTGATCATTCTCAATCAGTACCCCGTTCCTGCCTTCTCCCCATACCCCCTGACTCCGCTATCCTTAAGAGCTCTATCTAGCTCTCTCTTGAATGCATTCACAGAATTGGCCTCCACTGCCTTCTGAGGCAGAGAATTCCACAGATTCACAACTCTCTGACTGAAAAAGTTTTTCCTCATCTCAGTTCTAAATGGCCTACCCCTTATTCTTAAATTGTGGCCCCTTGTTCTGGACTCCCCCAACATTGGGAACATGTTTCCTGCCTCTAACGTGTCCAACCCCTTAATAATCTTATACGTTTCAATGGCATGTCAACACTTCACTGTGTCTCGCTTGAAGTGCTGAATGTTTTCGTAATATGTTCAACTTAGTTTTCGTTCGGTGAGAACGGCGTTTGGCAAATGGTGCACCGTCTTTATGATCATCCTTGTGCATTCTTTTCCCCCTCTTAAACAGGCAAAAAGTACATAGCTTTAAATTTGGAAGTAGTCAAATGCAAACGCACTCACTGATCGGGTGGACCCGGTGGGCCTTCCGAAAGGGCCTGTTTCTGCGCTGTGTCTCTAAACTCTGAAGGGTTCTTTTCCTGCTTAGTTTAGTTTAGAGATACAGCGTGGAAACAGGTCCTTCGGCCCACCGAGTCCGCGCCGACCAGCGATCCCCGGACACTAACACTATCCTGCACACTCCAGGGACAATTTATACCAAGCCAATTAACCTACAACCCTGTACGTCTTTGCAGTGTGTGAGGAAACCAAATATCTCGGAGAAAACCCACGCAGGTCATGGGGCGAACGTACAAACTCCGTACAGACAGCACCCGTAGTCAGGATCGAACCCAGGACTCTGGCGCTGTAAGACAGCAACTCTACCGCTGCACCACCGTGATGCCCTTTATCTGACTCTCATCTGCCTGCACATGATCCATATCCCTCCATTCCTTGCTATATCCATGGGCCTATCTAATGGAAGATAGACACAAAATGCTGGAGTAACTCAGCGGGACAGGCAACATCTCTGAAGAGAAGGAACGGGTGACGTTTCGGGTCGAGACCCAACTTCAGACTCCAAATCCTAGCCAAACATCTCTCCAAACGTCCCTTAAATGCCACTATCGTGTATCTGCCTCCACCACCAGCAACCTCGGCAATGTGTTCCAGTCACTCCCCACCCTCTGTGCAAAAACAAACCTTTCCTCGCGCATCTCCCTCACACTTTGCCCCTCTTGCCTTAAAGCCCTGCCCTCTACTTTTTGACATTTCTGCCCCAGGGTAAAATAAGTTCTGACTGTCTACTCTCCCTGAAACAAAAACCACAGAGGAAAGACAAGAGAACAGCAGCGGCAGAGTTGCTGCCTTACAGCGCTTACAGCGCCAGAGACCCGGGTTCCATCCTGGCTACGAGTGCTGTCTGTGCGGAGTTTGTGCGTTCTCCCCGTGACCTGCGTGGGTTTACACCGGACAGTGGAGAGGAAAGACTGTTGGCTTTGGAGGACTCCCTTCCGAGCGTGGGGTTATGGTGAAGTGCAAACTAGGTTGGGATCACAAGGAACTGCAGATGCTGGAAACTTGAGCAAAGCGCAATCTACTGGAGGAACTCAGTGAGTCAGGCAGCATCTGTGGTGGGATTGGTAACTTTTCGGGTTGAGACTCAAGTTTGAAGAAGGGTCCCAACCCGAAATAACTTCTGCTCATTCCCTCCACCGTTCAACACACGACATAGATTCAATCCCGTTCCTATTGAGATCTTATAATTTTTGATCAATACTATATTACACTAAATATATTTTGCAATTCATGTCGAAATTGCAAGAGTTAAGGCAGTTAGGGAAAGGGAGACAGTTTTGGTTAGATCATGAAATATCTTTTGCATGAGTAGCAAGGAACTGCAGATGCTGGTTTAAACCGAAGATAGACACAAAATGCTGGAGTAACTCAGCGGGACAGGCAGCATCTCTGGAAGGAAGGAATGGGTGACGTTTTGGGTCGAGGCCCTTCTTCAGGCTGAAGTCAGGGGAGAAGGAGATACAGAGATAAGGAAGTGTTGGGTGTGAAAACGAGACAAAGGGGATGGAGATCAAGGAAAATGAAGAATAGATCATCGTTAGCTGGGAGAAGGTAACGACTAAGCAAACAGAGATAAAATGTAGTCGGAGACAGTCAGACTGGTGGGAGAACTGGGAAAGGGGAGGGATGGAGAGAGAGGGCTACTTGAAGTTAGAGAAGTCAATGTTCATACCACTGAGGTGTAAGCTGCCCAAGCGAAATTTGAGGTGCTGTTCCTCCAATTTGCGCTGGGCCTCACTCTGACAATGGAGAAGGCCCAGGGCGGAAAGGTCAGATTGGGAATGGGAGGGGGAGTTAAAGTTTTGAGCAACCGGGAGATCAGGTAGGTCTAGGCGGACTGAGCGGAGGCGTTCAGCGAGGCGATCGCCGGGCCCGGGCTGTGTTGGTGAATATCCTTTGTGCTGCAGGCCAAGTGGTCTGATAAAGCAACACAAGGGATCTAGGGGCCACCACTGGAGAGACACTCATACTGCAGCGCGAGAGGTTTACAATAGAGTTCTAATTATAAACGTGAACACCGTACTTTATAATGGAAAACATCAACAGAATATTATGAGTAAACCAGAACAGGAAATTCTATTTTAAATAGGAAATGCAGCCCGGGATGTGATTATAATATAAGAGGCATTGGGAAAAGTTTACTCTAAGTTCTCGGAAGCTATGCCATTTAAGGCATCTGGATTTTAATTTGGGAATAAGGTTTTTTTTAATATGCCCTAGACTAAAAGGCCTTGCATATAATTGAAGAATTGCTTCTATGCTATTGCCCTTCACCACTTGCACTCTGCATTGTAAATGGGTCTGAACACACAGCAGAAGGGTTGGATATTTATTTGTATCAGCCCTAAAAGGCATTTTGTTAATGCAATTTTCATCTGCAGGAATGTGAAGATGCTATTAAGGGCGTGCAGCGTAGGTTTACTAGGTTAATTCCCAGAATGGCGGGACTGTCATATGTTGAAAGACTGGAGCGACTAGGCTTGTATACACTGGAATTTAGAAGGATGAGAAGGGATCTTATCGAAACGTATAAGATTATTAAGGGGTTGGACACGTTAGAGGCAGGAAACATGTTCCCAATGTTGGGGGAGTCCAGAACCAGGGGCCACAGTTTAAGAATAAAGGGTAGGCCATTTAGAACAGAGATGAGGAAAAACTTTTTTAGTCAGAGAGTTGTGAATCTGTGGAATTCTCTGCCTCAGAGGGCAGTGGAGGCCAATTCTCTGAATGCATTCAAGAGAGAGCTGGATAGAGCTTTTAAGGATAGCGGAGTCAGGGGGTATGGGGAGAAAGCAGGAACGGGGTACTGATTGAGAATGATCAGCCATGATCACATTGAATGGTGGTGCTGGCTCGAAGGGCCGAATGGCCTCCTCCTGCACCTATTGTCTATTGTCTATTGAAGCAGTTTTCCCGCACTTCACTGTCTGACTTTGAGCTGGTTGTTTAGGACGCGGAACAGTGGGGCACTGGCACTGGCCCTTCGGCCCACAAGGTGTGTGCCCACAAGAACGGGATGCCACGTTCAACTGCCCACCAGAGACAGGCACAAGAAGCTGGAGCAACTCAGCGGGTCAGGCAGCATCATCTGGAGAAAAGGAATAGGTGACGTTTCGCGTCGAGACCCTTCCTCAGACTGCTCTCTCTGCCCGCACCTGACACATTCGCTGTATATATCCACGTGCCCGTCGAAAAGCCGCTTAAATGCCACTGTTCCATCTTTCTCCGCCGCCCCGCCACCTTGACCATCGATCACTCGTTCAGACTAATTCCGATCTCCCGCATTTGCATCCCATTCCCTACACACCAGGGACAATTAACCTACAAACGTGCAAATCTTTGGGATGCGTGGCTAAACCGGAGCACCCGGAGGAAATCCACACGTTCTCCCCGTGACCTGCGTGGGTTTTCTCCCACACTCCAAACACGTGCAGCTCTCTAGGTTAATTGGCTTGGTATCAATGTAAAGTTGTCTCTAGTGCGCTTAGAATAGTGCTGGTGTGCAGGGATCGCTGGTCGGTATGGACGGTGGGCCGAATGGCCTGTTTCCACGCTGTACCTCTAAACTAAATTGAAAATGATTGTTGATAAATGGCATCATTTGGTTTTCTACCACTGGCATTGATATGACAGGTACTGGCTGCAGTATAACCGAAATGTGAAAAAGTGTAGAATATTGGTAAACATGGTGGGGGAGTTGCTAGAGTCATAGAGAGTCATGGAGTGATACAGTGTGGAAACAGGCCCTTCGGCCCAACTTGCCCACGCTGGCCAACATGCCCCATCTGCACTAGTCCCACCTGCCTGCGTTTGGCCCACATTCCTTTAAATCTATCCTATCCATGAACCTATCCAAATGTTTTTAAAATGTTTTTTAAATGTTATGATAATGATATCAATGGTGATGATTATGATAAAAGACGATAGTATCTGGCTCAACTATCTCCTCCGGCAGCTCGTTCCCTATACCCACCACCCTTTGTATGAAAAGGTTGCCCCACAGGACCCTATTAAATCTTTCCCCCGCTCTCCTCAAACCTGTGTCCTCTGGTTCTCGATTCCCCTACACTGGGTGAAAGACTGTGCGTCTGCCCGATCTATTCCCCATTCATTGTTGTATGATGCTGCTTTGGTGCAGTGCCTTCGTTCACCATAAATATCAGAAACTTTGAAAGAGGGTTAATTATATGATCATTAATATCCTTCCTCTCTGTATTAAAAATCATGCATTTATGACCTATAATTTATTCACTTGTTTGCATGAGCCAGCCGTCATCCAAAGCTGGCCTGAGGGTTGGGAATAATGTGAGAAATATCTTTTCCCATCATGTTGTCCTCCACTTTCAACTTCTTAAGGGGCCAGTGTTTAATTTGAAAACTAACAAGGCACAGTGGCGCAGCAGAATTGTTGCCAAACAGTGCCTGGGGGGCCTGTTTCCAAGCTGTGTGTCAAAACTCAACTCAACTCAACTCAACTCAACTCAACTCAACTCAACTCAACTCAACTCAACTCAACTCAACTCAATTCAACTCAACTCAACTCAACTCAACTCAACTCAACTCAACTCAACTCAACTCAACTCAACTCAACTCAACTCAACTCAACTCAACTCAACTCAACTCAACTCAACTCAACTCAACTCAACTCAACTCAACTCAACTCAACTCAACTCAATTCAACTCAATTCAACTCAACTCAACTCAACTCAATTCAACTCAACTCAGCTCAACTCAACTCAACTCAACTCAACTCAACTCAACTCAACTCAACTCAACTCAACTCAACTCAACTCAACTCAACTCAACTCAACTCAACTCAACTCAACTCAACTCAACAACTGAACTGAATTGAACTGAACTGAATTCAACTGAACTCAACTGAACTCAACGCAACTCAACTCAACTGAACTGAACTCAACTCAACTCAACTCAACTCAACTCAACTCAACTCAACTCAACTCAACTCAACTCAACTCAACTCAACTCAACTCAACTCAACTCAACTCAACTCAACTCAACTCAACTCAACTCAACTAACCATATTAACACTGAAGGTACAAATAGAGAACATGGACAGGGTATCCTACATTAATGATTTACTGTTAGGTTACAGCAGTCAATAGGCAAAACATAAAGTGCTGCAGGAACTTAATGAGTCAAGTAGCACCTGTGTAGGAAATGGACAAGTGTGACCTTTCAGGTCCGGACCCTTCTGATGAATGAAGACAGGATTCCAACCCAAAACATTGCCTGTCCATTTCATTCACAGATGCTGCCTGATCCAATGAGCTCCTCCAGCACTTTGTGTTTGTCTCAGTAATTGATAGGCTTGGATCAAGTGAACGCTCACAAATCTTTTTCCTAGAGTAGAGGATTCTGAAACTAATAGGCTTACATTGAGAGGGGAGGAGATTTAAGAAGGACAATGGGGAAAACCTTTTCACTCAGAGATATGTCTGTATCTAGAATGAGCCACCAGAGAAGATACAGAAGTGGATAACAAACACATGGACAGGTGTACAGAGAGGAATGGTGCAGTGGTAAGGGTCAACTGCAGACAAATGGGACTAGCCCAGTCTGCTCGTCAAGGGTCATGGGGAGAAGGCAGGAGAATAGTGAAAAGTGTGGATAGAGTGGATATGGAGAGATCATAGGCTCAGAATTAAAGGATGTTCTTTTTGGAAGGACATGAGGAGAAATTTCTTTAGTCAGAGGGTGGTGAACCTGTGGAATTCTTTGCCACAGAAGTCAGTGGATATTGTTCAAGCAGAGATAGATGGATTCTTGATTAGTACGGGTGTCAGAGGTTACGGGGGGAAGGCAGGAGAATGGGGTTCGGAGGAAGAGATAGATCAGCCATGATTGAATGGCGGAGTAGACTTGATTCAAGATTCAAGATTCAAGATTCAAGATAGCTTTATTTGTCATCCAATATTGGACGAAATTCGATCCTGACTATGGGTGCTGCCTGTACGGAGTTTGTACGTTCTCCCTTCGACCTGCGCGGGGTTTTCTCTGAGATCTTGGGTTTTCTCTCAAATCTTCGATTTCCTCCCACACTCCAAAGACGTACAGGTTTGTAAGTTAATTGGCTAGGGATATGGGGAGAAAGCAGGAAAGGGGTAATGATTCTGGATTAAAATGGGCTGAATGGCCTGATTCTCCTATTCCTTACGACCTTATGAGAATGGGGTTGCGAGGGAAAGATAAATCAGCCATAATTTTCTATTCCTTGGAGCTCATGAGAATGAGGGATGATCTTATAGAGGTGTACAAAATCATGAGAGGAATAGATCGGGTAGACGCACAGAGTCTCTTGCCCAGAGTTGGGGAATCGAGAAACAGAGGAGAGGCGTTTAAGGTGAGGGGGGAAAGATTTAATAGGAACCTGACGGGTAACATTTTTACGAAAGGTTGGTGGGGTATGGAACGAGCTGCCGGAGGAGGTACTATCGCAACGTTTAAGAAGCATTTAGACAGGTATGTGGATAGGACGGGTTTAGCGGGATATGGGCCAAATGCAGGCAGGTGGGACTAGTGTAGATGGGGCATGTTGGCTGGTGTGGGCAAGTTGGGCTGAAGGGCCTGCTTCCACGGTGTATGTCTCTGTGACTATGACGCTATGATTGAATGGCGGAGTAGACTTGATGGGCTGAATGGCCTAATTCTGCTCCTATAACTTATGAACTTGGTCGGCATGGCTGCAGTGGGCCAAAGGGCCTGTTTTCATACTATACAGCTCTATGATTCTATGACTATATAATCCTCCGGATGTCTGCAGTTCCATTTTGTACCCATGCAGTCACCTGCAGTCATGACAAAACAAAAAGGGTTGAACACAGTCAACTTTAATACAGCAAACTTTAAGCTGCAGATAAATTGATTTGTCAGGAAAATGTTCCCAGGAAACCAATTTCATTAACATATTTACACTCAAGCCTGAAATAGTTTTTCGATGGCATCCTCAGGGCATTTATTCATTTACATGGAAGATCAATGCATAAACACTGTCATAGTGATTGCAGTCACATTCATATTATAGAAGTCTCTCTTCTCCTTGGGGAATGGTTCGATGGTTCAATAGTGCTTTGTAGGGTAGCACAATAGCGAGCAGTGGAGCGATGCTGCCTCACAGTGCCAGAGACCAGGGTTCGATCCTGACTATGGGTGCTGCCTGTACGGAGTTTGTACGTTCTCCCTTCGACCTGCGCGGGGTTTTCTCTGAGATCTTGGGTTTTCTCTCAAATCTTCGGTTTCCTCCCACACTCCAAAGACGTACAGGTTTGTAAGTTAATTGGCTAGGGATATGGGGAGAAAGCAGGAACGGGGTAATGATTCTGGATTAAAAAAAAAAAAAAAAAAATTTTTTTTTAGAGATACAGCACGGAAACAGGCCCTTCGGCCCACCGAGTCCGTGTCGACCAGCGATCCCCGCACACTAACACTATCCTACACCCACTAGGGACAATTTTTACATTTACCCAGTCAATTAACCTACATACCTGTACGTCTTTGGAGTGCGGGAGGAAACCGAAGATCTCGGAGAAAACCCACGCCGGTCACGGGGAGAACGTACAAACTCCGTACAGACGGCGCCCGTAGTCAGGATCGAACCTGAGTCTCCGGCGCTGCATTCGCTGTAAGGCAGCAACTCTACCGCAGCCCTGATCATATAGCCATGATCATATAGAATGGCGGTGCTGGCTCGAAGGGCCGAATGGCCTTTCTCCTGCACCTATTGTCTATGTACGACAGATGCTTTCCTTATGAAAGCATTTCACATGCACAGAAGTCCCAGGTCAAAATGATCAAAACCGCACAGTACATGTTTACAAATCCCCTGAGATCTGTAGTTAATTTTCGATTAAATTCTTTCATGCCACAGTGCTTCTTGAAACAATGTCTAGCCTCAGGCTATTTACAAGATCTGTTTTCAATGTTGTTGCGGCATTTGTATTATGGGACTGATTTTAACATTAAACACTTCTCTCTTCCAGTTTAATCGGTCCATAAATCTGCTCGCAGTTTTAAAATGGAAGTACTCGAGAAATAGAGACAGCCTAGCAAAAGTTTAGCCTTAGTATAGTTTAGAGATACAATACAATACAATACAATACAATACAATACAATATATCTTTATTGTCATTGTACCCAGGGGTACAACGAGATTGGGAATGCGCCTCCCATACGATGCAATAATTTAAGTAATTAACAGCAACCCAACGAAACAAAACAATTGTAACAGTTTTTAGACAGGGTAAAGTGCAAGTTGATCTATGCGTTGTGGCCATCCGGCTCAGCAGGACCGGTTCATAGCAGCTATGGCCCTGGGGATGAAGCTGTTCCTGAGTCTGGAGGTGCGGGCGTAGAAGGCCTTGTATCGTCTGCCCGATGGAAGGAGTTCGAACAGACTGTTGCAGGGGTGTGAAGAGTCTTTGTGGATGCTGGTGGCTTTTCTGAGGCATCGTGTGTTGTAGATGCCCTCCAAGTCTGGTAGCTGTGTTCCGATGGCCCTCTGAGCTCTATGGACTACCCGCTGTAGAGCTTTCCTTTCTGCCTCCGTGCAGCTGAGGTACCACACAGGGATGCCATGCGTTAGGATGCTCTCTATGGTGCAGCGGTAGAATCAGGCCCTTCGGACAACCGAGTCCATGCCGACCAACGATCAGGTACACTAGTTCTACCTAGACACCAGGGTTAATTTACAGAAGTCAATTAACCTGCAAACCTAGGTTAAGGCTCAGGCATAGAGCTCCAGTTGAGAAGCCACCTCCTGTGTTTGTCGTTAACCTCACTAAACGAATGGTCAGTGCAGACTCGGTGGGCCGAAGGGCATGTTTCCTTGCTGTATCTTAATTTAGTTTAGTTTAGTTTAGGGATACAGCGCGGAAACAGGCCCTTCGCACCACCGGGTCCGCGCCGACCAGCGATCACCTCGGACACTAACACTATCCTACACACACAAGGGACTATTTACAATTTTACAGAAGCCAATTAACCTACAAACCTGTACGTCTTTGGAGTGTGGGAGGAAACCGGAGCACCCGGAGAAAACCCACGCTGTCACGGTGAGAACGTACAAACTCCGTGCAGACAGCGCCTGAGGTCAAGATCGAACCCTCAGTCTGTAGCGCGGAAAGGCCGCAACTCTACTGCTGTGCCACCATGCCACCCCAAATTAGTTTAGTATCACTAAACTAAACTAAACTAAACTAAACTATACGGTACCGCGGCACGGTAGCTCAGCGGTAGAGTTGCTGCTTTACAGCGAATGCAGCGCCGGAGACTCAGGTTCGATCCTGACTATGGGTGCTGCACTGTAAGGAGTTTGTACGTTCTCCCCGTGACCTGCGTGGGTTTTCTCCGAGATCTTCGGTTTCCTCCCACACTCCAAAGACGTACAGGTATGTAGGTTAATTGGCTAGGTAAATGTAAAAAATTGTCCCTAGTGGGTGTAGGATAGTGTTAATGTACGGGGATCGCTGGGCGGCACGGACTTGGTGGGCCGAAAGGGCCTGTTTCCGGCTGTATATATATGATATATGATATGATATATGATATAAACTAAACTCGTACACCCAATTCCTGTTTTGAGTTCAACTTAAAGCCGAGCCATTTATACAAGAGTGGATACACTGTGAAGGTCAAAATGCCATTGCAGTGCAAGCTAACACCTTCAGATGCTCAGAACCATTCACCTCCGTCACTGAGTTAAACCTGTCCTCACAAGTAACCGAGTAAACTCAATCCTGGAAGCCAAATGCTGAAATTTATATTGAAGCCATAACAAGGCGTAATCCAATCAGGCCCACTGAAGCTGCAGTTCTGATCTGAGATTGTTTAAGTTGTGATACAATTAGCATCGATCTGACCATTTCTGGATGGTATCCCTCACAGATACTGCCATCTGCTCTGTTTCCATCTGCTTCAAGAAACTCTCTCTCTTTCCAGTTCCCAAGAAAAATCCAGTAGCCTCGTCTCGAAGACTGCTGCCTGACACTTTGTATGCTGTCCAGAAGAGGATCTATAACATTCATGTGCAGTATGACGGGACTGGATAGCACGCGAAACAAACACTTCACTATATCTCTGCACACGTGACACTAAATAAACTAGCAGTGGTTAGTTTGAGGCGGCACGGTGGCGCAGCGGTAGAGTTGCTGCCTCACAGCGCCAGAGACCCAGGTTCGATCCTGGCTACAGGCGCTGTCTGTATGGCGTTTGTACGTTCTCCCCGTGACCGCGTGGGTTTTCTCCAGGTGCTCCAGTTTCCTCCCACACTCCAAAGACGTGCAGGTTTGTAAGTTAATTGGCTTCGGTAAAATTTGTAAATTGACCCTAGTGTGTGTAGGATAGTGCTTGTGTACGAGGCGGGATCGCTGGTCGGCACGGACTCGGTGGGCCAAAGGGCCTGTTTCCGTACTGGAACTCTAAACTAAACTAAACTGAAGTATCAACTATAATGAAGTGCTTTGAAAGACTGGTAATGGCCTACATTTGCACCAGTCTTCTCGACAATCTCACCCAAATGCCCAGAGGAAAAATGGGAGGATACTATCCAACTGCTGGATGGCTCCCCGCATCCACATCCCCTTCCCATGTGTGATCCCAAGGGTGGCACAGCGGTAGAGTTACTTCCTTACAGCGCCAGAGACCCAGGTTCGATCCTGACTACGGAGTTTGTAGTCTGTACGGAGTTTGTACATTCTCCCTGTGACCTGCGTGGGTTTTCTCCGAGATCTTCGGTTTCTTCTCACACTCCAAAGACGTGCAGGTTTGTAGGTTAATTGGCTTGGTACGATTGTAAATAGTCCCTGGTGTGTGTAGGACAGTGTTAGAGTGTGCGGGGATCGCTGGTCGGTGCGGACTCAGTGGGCCAAAGGGCCTGTTTCTGCACTGTATCTCTAAACCAAACTAAAACTAAGGTGCTGCCATGTATTCTTACTCTTGAGGACATGTGGTTATTCCATGATTGCACTTTAATATTCTTTTATACTTGGATTTGAATGACAATCTATAGGGCGGCACGTCGGCTCAGCGGGTAGAGTTGCTGCCTAACAGCGCCAGAGACCCTGGTTCGATCCTGACTGTGGGTGCTGTCTGTATGGAGTTTGCACCTTCTCCCTGTGACTGCGTGGGTTTCCTCCGGGTGCTCCGGTTTCCACATCCCAAAGATGCACAGGTTTGTAGGTTAATTGGCTGTCGTACAATGGCCTGTAGTGTGCAGGGAGTGGATGAGAAAGTGGGATCAAATAGAACTAGTGTGAACAGGTAATCGATGGTCAGCTTGGACTCGGTGGGCCCAAGGCCCAGTCTGAAATATCTACAGAAGGGCCTCGACCCGAAACGTCACATATTCCTTTTCTCCAGAGAAGCTGCCTGTCCCGCTGAGTTACTCCAGCATTTTGTGTCTATCTTCAGTGAGTCTGAGGGACTGTTTCCATGGTGTATCTCCAAACTAAACCAAACCTTACATAGTCATAGAGTGATAGAGTCAAACTAAACCTCATACTTCAAGATTATGAGTGAATATGCGGAGAGATTAATCTGGAATGTAAACATCCCCGTAAACTATTCCAGTGAGGAAGTAAAGTGCTTGTTGTTTTTGGTCAGTGTTTTAACTGTACTGAGGAAGTGGACATAGATGGGTCACGGGCTGCTTTGGGTGGGGTGGGTCAGTCTTCCTGCTTTGTGCACTGTGACATTGACTGTGTGTGAGTGTGGGACCAGGTGGAAGTGACTGGCTCCAGCCAGCTACAATCTGCCCTGAAGACGTCCGGGTCTCAGACATGCGAGTCCAGTTGAACAGCAACCTCCCGCCACTCATCGCTAACGTCACCCAAGCACAAAGGCATCCGTCTACTCTTCAATAGCTCGTGAAAACCTTGTGAAAGGCATAGAGATAGAATGGATGTGGAAAGGATGTTTCCGCTGATGGGAAAGTCCAGGACCAGAGGTCACAGCCTCAGAATTAAAAGGGAGCTCTTTTAAAAAGGTGAGGAAGAACTTCTTTAGTCAGAGGGAGAAAACCCACGCAGGTCACGGGGAGAATGTCCACACTCCGTACAGACGGCGCCCGTAGTCGGGATCGAACCCGGGTCTCCGGCGCTGCATTCGCTGTAAGGCAGCAACTCTACCGCTGCGCCACCGTGACCGCCCCTAAACTAAACTCCCCAGGCCTTTATAAATTGCCCCTCGCGTGCAGGCAGGGGATGAGAAAGTGGACATTAAACTAGTGTGAAGAAGGGTCTCGACCCGAAACGTCACCCATTCCTTCTCTCCCGAGATGCTGCCTGACCTGCTGAGTTACTCCAGCATTTTGTGAATAAATCGATTTGTACCAGCATCTGCAGTTATTTTCTTATAAACTAGTGTGACCAACAGTCAATGTTGATTCAGTGGGCAGAAGAGTCTGTTTCCATGCTGTATCTCTAAACTTAACTTGAAATCGAAAAGAAAACCACGGGTGCCGTCTGTACGGAGTTTGTACGTTCTCCTCGTGACCTGCGTGGGTTTTCTCCGAGATCTTCGGTTTCCTCCCACACTCCAAAGACGTACAGGTATGTAGGTTAATTGGCTGGGCAAATGTAAAAATTGTCCCTAGTGTGTGTAGGATAGTGTTAGTGTGCGGGGATCGCTGGGCGGCGCGGACCCGGTGGGCCGAAGGGCCTGTTTCGGCGCTCTATCTCTAAAAAAAAATTTTTTTTTAATGAAATAGTTACAAAAAGCTGGAGTAACTCAGCGGGACAGGCAGCATCTCTGGCGAGAAGGAATGGGTGACGTTTCGGGTCGAGGCCCTTCTTCAGACTGGTTAGGGACAAGGGAAACGAGAGATATAGACGGTGATGTGGAGAGATAAAGAACAATGAATGAAAGATACGCAAAAAAGGAACATTGATAATGGAAACAGGTCATTGTTAGCTGTTTGTAGGGTGAAAATGAGAAGCTGGTGTGACTTGGATGGGGGAGGGATAGAGAGAGAGGGAATGCCAGGGCTACCTGAAGTGAGAGAAATCAATATTCATGTGTAGCTTAACATGTCGGTGCGGCACAATGGCGCAGCGGTAGAGTTGCTGCCTGACACCCAAGTTCAATTCTGACTGGGTGCAGTCGGTACGGAGTTTGTACGTTCTCCCTGTGACTGTGTGGGCTTTCTCCGGGCGCTCCGGTTTCCTCCCACATCCCAAACGTTTGTAGGTTAATCGGCCTCTGTAAAATGTCGCTCGTGTGGAGGATAGAACTAATGTAAGGGTGATCGCTGGTCAGCATGGACTCAGTGGGTCGAAGGGCCTGTTTCCGCGCTGTATCTCTAAACTAAGCTAAACTATCATTTGAAACAAAAGATAGCAATATTTTAATAAACTATTTACCTGCTGCATTCTAAGCAGGTAAATATACGTTAATGATAGTTAGCCATTTTCTTTAAGTTTATAGTGATTTTACATGATCCAAGGTTAGTTAATTTGAACACGATGTAAGATATTTCCTTTCACTCACCTGAGATGTATTTTATTGAGGAAATGATTGAAGAAAAAGTTACAGGGCTTGATCTTGTAAAAGGTATTAGAACATTAAATATTGAAGAGATCGGCACAGGAACAGGTGTTCCGTATTCCTACCGCATCCCAAAGATGCGTGAGTTTGTAGATGAATTGGCCTCCAGAAATAACCTCTCATGTGCAGGGAGTGGATGAGAAAGTGGGATAACATAGATCGATGATGGGTGATCGATGGTCAGCATGGACTCATTGGGCTGAAGGGCCTGTTTTCATGCTGTATCTCAAAAATAAACTAAATAAAACTCCCCTGGACACTTGCCTTCCCGGAATATCCTGCATTCTATTGCAGCAAGCTGACCATCTGAAGAAGGGTCTCGACACGAAACGTCACCCATTCCTTCTTTCCAGTGATGCTGCCTGTCCCGCTGAGTTACTCCAGCATTTTGTGTCCATCTTCGGTTTAAACCAGCACCTGCAGTTCCTTCCTACACATCTTATTTATTATAAGGACACAATGATATTTGTTCATGTTCATAAATTATTGGAGGAGAATTAGGCCATTCGGCCCATCGAGTCTACTCCGCCATTCAATCATGGCTGATCTATCTTTCCCTCTCAACCCCATTCTCCTGACAGATTCTTGATCAGTACGGGTGTCAGGGGTTACGGGGAGAAGGCAGGAGAATGGGGTCGAGAGGGAAAGATAGATCAGCCACTATTGAATGGTGGAGCAGACATGATGGGCCGAATGGCCTAATTCTTCTCCTATCATATATGAACACTTATGAACACGCATGAGCCATGCGAGCCGAATTAGGCCATTCAGCCCATCGAGTTTACTCCGCCACAGGGAAGAAGGGGGAGGGAGGGGGGGTGGAGGAGGGTGGAAGGAGGGGGAGGGAGGGGGAGGAGGGGGATAAGTGGGGTTGAGGGGATAGGAGTGGGGGGAGGGGAAGGGGAGGGATGGGGGTGGGTGGAGGGGGTGGAGGGAGGGGGAGAGGAAGGGGGAGGGGGACGGGAGGGGGAAAGGAGGGGAAGGGGGGAAGGGAATGGGGAGGGGGTGGAGGGAGGGGCAAGAGGGGAGAGGAGAAGGGAGGGAGGAGGGAGGGAGGGGGAGGAGGGGGGAAGTGGAGGGAGGGGGAGGGGGAGGGAGGGAGGGGGAGAGGGGAGAGGGGAGCGGGTGGGGTGAGGGGATGGGGGAGTGGGGGAGGAGAGTGTGCTGCACCATTGTAGGAGAGGTTTGGGCCCAACGGGTCCACTTGGTCTAGAATATATATATATTGCTGAGTTACACCAGCATCTTGTGTCTAGCTTCTTATATATATAGATTGCCCTCTGTATCTTTTCCTTTGCACTACCTATTGTACTTGAGTTTGGCTTGATAGTATCTATATTTCGTGTTACTTGATTTGATTGAATACCATACAAAATAAAGCTATTTACTGTACCTTGGCACGCATGACAATAATATGACACACTAGACATTATTCCCTTCATATATATGTACACTGTGGACGAGACAATTGACAATAGGTGCAGGAGGAGGCCATTCGGCCCTTCGAGCCAGCACCGCCATTCAATGTGATCATGGCTGATCATTCTCAATCAGTACCCTGTTCCTGCATCCTCCCCATACCCCCTGACTCCGCTATCCTTAAGAGCTCTATCTAGCTCTCTCTTGAATGCATTCAGAGAATTGGCCTCCACTGCCTTCTGAGGCAGAGAATTTCACAGATTCACAACTCTTTGACTGAAAAAGTTTTCCCTCATCTCAGTTCTAAATGGCCTACCCCTTATTCTTAAACTGTGGCCCCTTATTCTGGACTCCCCCAACATTGGGGCGGCACGGTAGCGCAGCGGTAGAGTTGCTGCTTTACAGCGAATGCAGCGCCGGAGACTCAGGTTCGATCCTGACTACGGGTGCTGCACTGTAAGGAGTTTGTACGTTCTCCCCGTGACCTGCGTGGGTTTTCTCCGAGATCTTCGGTTTCCTCCCACACTCCAAAGACGTACAGGTATGTAGGTTAATTGGCGGGTAAATGTAAAAATTGTCCCTAGTGGGTGTAGGATAGTGTTAATGTACGGGGATCACTGGGCGGCACGGACTTGGAGGGCCGAAAAGGCCTGTTTCCGGCTGTATATATATGATATGATTGGGAACATGTTTCCTGCCTCTAAAGTGTCCAACCCCTTAATAATCTTATACGTTTCGATAAGATCTCCTCTCATCTAAATTCCAGTGTATACAAGCCTAGTCGCTCCAGTCTTTCAACATATGACAGTCCCGCCATTCCTGGAATTAACCTAGTAAACCTACGCTGCACGCCCTCAATAGCAAGAATATCCTTCCTCAAATTTGGAGACCAAAACTGCACACAGTACTCCAGGTGCGGTCTCACTAGGGCCCTGTACAACTGCAGAAGGACCTCTTTGCTCCTATACTCAAGTCCTCTTGTTATGAAGGCCAACATTCCATTGGCTTTCTTCACTGCCTGCTGTACCTGCATCGTCTGTCCGTTGACTGGATAGCGTGCAACAAAAGCATTTCACTGCACCCCGGTACACGTGGGCATGACAATACATTAAATTTAACTAAACTAAACTAAACTAAACCTAAACCTAATCATCCTATCACAACTAGAAAGCAGTCCTGAACTATTATCCACCGCATTGATGACCCTCGGACTATCTTTGATCAGACTTTGCTGGCTTTACCTTGCCATACACGTATTCTATTCCCTTATCATGTATCTATACACTGTGAATGCCTCGATTGTAATCATGTCCTGTCTTTCTGCTGACTTTCACTGTATCTGTGACAATCAACAAAACTGAACTGAAAAGAAAACTGAACAGAACCTAAAGTGGTTTAACCTCCGTATGCGATTCTTGTATGATCCCTACGGAGATATTGTTTTGTGATTTTTCAAAAGCTTTTCGAACAGATGGACAAATCTCACTTTTAGTATGATTTTAATGCTTTATGTCCCAATAGCTCCAAGAGGGCACTTTACTGAAACTGTGTTATCTGTTTCATTATGAAACGTCTCACCGACTATTAAAATCTATTTCCATTTCGAATGTCTCACCGAATACTAAAATCTATTTCCATCTCAAATCAGTCCGGGAATGGGACATTACCCTGTATATGAATTCGAAGAAGGTTTAAGGGCTTCACTTCAAAAATGTCACTGAAAAACCTCTTCACGCTTCATAATTTAATACACCAGGGCTCGAGGTGTTATTTGTTGGTCTAGAAATTGGATTCTCCTTGATGTGCTAAGTGAGTGTTGCACTTCATCCCAATGCCTATTTGTTGGACTTGGTACCAAAATCATTAACTGAACAAAAACCCTTAAAAATCATTAGTGTGCTTATCTTTGATTTTGGTGCACTAAAATAGGACTTGCGCAAATCCCAGCTGCCCGTTAAGATCACAAATGTCACCTCCTTTGTCTTGGAGTCCATGGAAAATATCTCAATGCCTTAATGTACAATCTTCGTGACAGTGTCCAAAATAACTAAAGATGGCCATGGAAAGAAGGGAAGATGGTGGGTGTTGTGGGGGAGGGAGGGAGGGAGGGAGCGGAGGAGGGACAAAGGAAGGGTTTGGACAAAGAGAGAGGACACACTCTCCCTTTAAAGAGAGAGAGTCTTCAGAGAGAGATACAGCCTGGAGTCGGGCCCTTCGGCCCACCGAGTCCGTGCCGACCAGCGATCACCTCATACACTGGCACTATCCCACACAGTAGAGCCAATTTACAATTTACAGAAGCCAAGTAACCTACAAACGCGCACTGGGTGGAAACCGGAGCACCCGGTGGAAACCCACGCAGGTCACAGAGAGAAAGTATTAAAACGTTCGTACAGACAGCACCCGGAGTCAGGATCGAACCTGGGTCTCTGGTGCTGTAAGGCACCAACTCCACCACTGCGCCACCATGCCGCCCTGTGTAATAGCAGCCAGGCCTGTATTCCCCCAATGTGCCCGGGCCAAAGGGAGGTGGGATGACAGTCGGGGCAGTGATCAAAGCAGAATACTGCAGTCAACATTTGCTGCAGGCTCAAACACACACAGCACATCTCTCACACAAGCAGATCCATGACCAAAGGGGGGAGCACACCAGGGGAACAAAACTTCAGAGTCCTAACATCAGCAGGGACACAGTATTTCCTGCATGGTCGCTGACTTTAGGGGGACTTCATGTGACAATGACAAGTCAACAGTCAAGAGTGTTTTATTGTCATTTGTCCCAAACAGAACAAAGAAATTCTTGCTCGCAGCAGCACAGCAGACGTGTGAACCCAGTGCTCTGTAAACAATATGATAAACGAGAAAAAGTATATATAAACATACACACACACACACACACACATAATGTGTAGCAGGGAACTGCAAATGCTGGTTCACACCGAAGTTAGACACAGAATGCTGGAGTAATGGCGGCACGGTAGCGCAGCGGTAGAGTTGCTGCTTTACAGCGAATGCAATAGACAATAGACAATAGACAATAGACAATAGACAATAGGTGCAGGAGTAGGCCATTCAGCCCTTCGAGCCAGCACCGCCATTCAATGCGATCATGGCTGATCACTCTCAATCAGTACCCCGTTCCTGCCTTCTCCCCATACCCCCTCACTCCGCTATCCTTAAGAGCTCTATCCAGCTCTCTCTTGAAAGCATCCAACGAACTGGCCTCCACTGCCTTCTGAGGCAGAGAATTCCACACCTTCACCACTCTCTGACTGAAAAAGTTCTTCCTCATCTCCGTTCTAAATGGCCTACCCCTTATTCTTAAACTAAACTGTGGCCCTTTGTTCTGGACTCCCCCAACATTGGGAACATGTTTCCTGCCTCTAATGTGTCCAATCCCCTAATTATCTTATATGTTTCAATAAGATCCCCCCTCATCCTTCTAAATTCCAGTGTATACAAGCCCAATCGCTCCAGCCTTTCAACATACGACAGTCCCGCCATTCCGGGAATTAACCTAGTGAACCTACGCAGCACGCCCTCCATAGCAAGAATATCCTTCCTCAAATTTGGAGACCAAAACTGCACACAGTACCCCAGGTGCGGTCTCACCAGGGCCCGGTACAACTGTAGAAGGACCTCTTTGCTCCTATACTCAACTCCTCTTGTTACGAAGGCCAACATTCCATTGGCTTTCTTCACTGCCTGCTGTACCTGCATGCTTCCTTTCATTGACTGATGCACTAGGACACCCAGATCTCGTTGAACTCCCCCTCCTCCTAACTTGACACCATTCAGATAATAATCTGCCTTTCTATTCTTACTTCCAAAGTGAATAACCTCACACTTATCTACATTAAACTGCATCTGCCATGTATCCGCCCACTCACACAACCTGTCCAAGTCACCCTGCAGCCTTATTGCATCTTCCTCACAATTCACACTACCCCCCAGCTTAGTATCATCTGCAAATTTGCTAATGGTACTTTTAATCCCTTCGTCTAAGTCGGAGCGCCGGCGACTCAGGTTCGATCCTGACTATGGGTGCTGCACTGTAAGGAGTTTGTACGTTCTCCCCGTGACCTGCGTGGGTTTTCTCCGAGATCTTCGGTTTCCTCCCACACTCCAAAGACGTACAGGTATGTAGGTTAATTGGCTGGGCAAATGTAAAAATTGGCCCTAGTGGGTGTAGGATAGTGTTAATGTATGGGGATCGCTGGGCGGCACGGACTTGGTGGGCCGAAAAGGCCTGTTTCCGGCTGTATGTGTATGGTATGGTATGGTATGGTAACTCAATAGACAATAGACAATAGGTGCAGGAGGAGGCCATTCGGCCCTTCGAGCCAGCACCGCCATTCAATGTGATCATGGCTGATCATTCTCAATCAGTACCCCGTTCCTGCCTTCTCCCCATACCCCCTGACTCCGCTATCCTTAAGAGCTCTATCCAGCTCTCTCTTGAATGCATTCAGAGAATTGGCCTCCACTGCCTTCTGAGGCAGAGAATTCCACAGATTCACAACTCTCGGGACTAGCAGCATTTCTGGAGAGAAGGAATGGGTGACGCTTTGGGTCGAGACCCTCCTTCAGACTGAGAGTCCACAGAGAAGTAAACTGGAGATATGGAAGGGCAAGGTGTGAGAACTGTAGATCAAAGCAGACGTTGATCAAGCCATCAAGGATATGTAGAACGGTCTCCCCATTTCCTTGAGCATCGCCTGCTTTGATCTGTCGTTTTCACACCTTACACTTCAATATCTCTAGTTCCCCTTAGCACCCTCTCCTCTCCTCCCCCCCACCTCCCCCTCCCTCTCTCCCCCTCCCCCTCTCCCCCCTCTCCCCCCTCTCCCCCCTCTCCCTCCTCTCCCCTCCTCCCCCCCTCCTCCCCCCTCCTCCCCCCTCCTCCCCCCCTCCTCCCATCCTCCTCCCACCTCCCCCCTCCCCTTCCCCTCTCCCTTCCCCTCCCCTCCTCCCCCTCCCCTCCCCCTCCCCTCCCTCCTCCCACACTCCAAAGACGTGCAGGTTTGCAGGTTGATTTGACGTTGGCTTAAAGAACAAATTGTAAATTGTCCCCAGTGTGTAGGATAGTACCAGTGTACGGGGATCGCTGGTCGGCGCGGACTCGGTGGGCCGAAGGGCCTGTTTCCGCGCCCTATCTCTAAACTAAACTAAAACTACTCTCTGACATACTGAATCTCTGCAATCTTCTCAGGAAGTGCATGGTTTTGCACCAATTTTAATTATTGTTGAAGAAGTGAACTTTGTGCATACTGATGACATGGTGACATCCACAAAATGAAGCTGGCAACTTGACCCACCTGGGTCAAGTGTACATTAGTCAAGAGTCCAGAGTCAAGAGTGGTTTATTGTTATATGTCCCAGATAGAACAATGAAATTCGTACGTCCAGCAGCACAACAGAATATGTGAACACAGCACTCTGCAAACAATATGATAACAAGAGAGAAAAGAAAAGTTCAGTGTGTGTATATATGCACACACTCACAAATACACATATATATATATATATATATAGATCATATATATACATACACGCACGCACATACGTACACACAATAAACAAACAATAATAGTGCAATAATAGCAATAATAATC
The DNA here is from genome assembly GCF_053455715.1 of Rhinoraja longicauda. Classification (NCBI taxonomy): domain Eukaryota; kingdom Metazoa; phylum Chordata; class Chondrichthyes; order Rajiformes; family Arhynchobatidae; genus Rhinoraja; species Rhinoraja longicauda. Next base: position 43,184,593 of record NC_135967.1, on the reverse strand, counting down.
TATGTAGTTCAGACCTTATTTGAGGTTGTAGTGTTTAATAGCCAAATGGCTGTTTTGGGGAGAAACTGTTCCTGAACGTGGTCGTTACAGTTTTCAGGTTCCTGTATCTTCTTCCCTCTGGCAGGGGTGAAATGAGTGTGTGGCCCAGGGTGGTGTGGGTCTCTGACGATGCTGGCTGCTATTTGGAGGCAGCGACTCCGGTAAATCCCTTCGATGGTGGGGGGGGGGGGGGGGGGGGGGGGTCAGAGCCAGTGATGGACTGGGCATTGTTCACAACGTTTTACAGTCTTCTTCGCACCTGGGCCTTCAAGTTGCTGAACCAGGCCGGGGTGCAACCAGTCAATGTGCTCTCTGCTGTACACCTGTAGAAGTTCAAGAGAATCCCCTCTGACGTACCGGATCTCCGTAATCTTCTCAGGAAGTAGAGGCGTTGATGTGCTTTCTTTATAATTGCATCAGTGTGCTGGGTCCAGGAAAGATCTTTGGCAATACGCGCGGCCAGGAATGTGAGGTTTGTGACTCTCTCCACCATCATCCCATTGGTATAAACAGGGTTGTGGGTCCTCATCCTTCCTCTTCCAAAGTCCACAATCAGTTCCTTGGTCTTACTAACACTGACACAACAATGACTCCCAATGTTGGGAACAAGGGGCCACAGTTTAAGAATAAGGGGTAGGCCATTTAGAACTGAGATGAGGAAAAACTTTTTCAGTCAGAGAGTTGTGAATCTGTGGAATTCTCTGCCTCAGAAGGCAGTGGAGGCCAATTCTCTGAATGCATTCAAGAGAGATCTAGATAGAGCTCTTAAGGATAGCGGAGTCAGGGGGTATGGGGAGAAGGCAGGAACGGGGTACTGATTGAGAATGATCAGCCATGATCACATTGAATGGCGGTGCTGGCTCGAAGGGCCGAATGGCCTCCTCCTGCACCTATTGTCTATTGTCTATTAATCGGACTTTGCTGGCTTTGTCTTGCACTAAACGTTATTCCCTTATCATGCATCAATACATGGCGAATGGTTCTATTGTGATCATGTATTGACTTTCCGCTGACTGGTTAGCACACGACAAAAGCTTTTCACTGTACCTCATCACATGTGACAATAAACTAAACTAACAAACTAGTGTGGTTATGTTCGACACCATTTATTTTTTTGATACGCAGATGAGTTATTTAAATATTTCTTGGTAATAATTTTTCCAGGGCAGCTACATCTGCATTTTAGTTGTCAGGAAAGGAAAAGATTGATTAGTGCGGGTGTCAGCATTTATGGGGGGAAGGCAGGAGAACGGGGTTGAGAGGGAAAGATCAATCAGCCATAACTGAATGGCGAGTAGACTTGATGGGCCGAATGGGTTAGTTCTGCTCTTATCATTTTCGAAGGAAAATAACTGCAGATGCTGGTACAAATCGAAGGTATCACAAAATGCTGGAGTGACATCAGTCTGAAGAAGGGTCTCGACCCGAAACGTCACCCATTCCTTCTCTCCTAGATGCTGCCTGACCCCGCTGAGTTACTCCAGCGTTTTGCGATACCTTATCATTTATGAACTTACAAGAAGAGGTATATGAAGTCGCATCCAAATGGAATCCCCACTCACAAGTCCACAAGTCGGAGGAGCAGAATTAGGCCATTCGGCCCATCAAGTCTACTCCGTCATACAATCATGGCTGATCTATCTCTTCCTTTCAACCCCATCCACCTGCCTTCTCCTCATTATGATTTTGCACGCAAGCCCAGGACCATTAAAAACACAACTTCAGCTCATTTTAACGCACAATTATAAAGAGAAAAAGCCTCCCGATCTCAGCAGGTGAGGCTTGTGTGGCAGCTGGGGTGAGTAAAAGAACGTCGTTAGTCAGAAACCAAGAATGAAAATTCAAACGTATGAAGAAGGGTCCCGACCTGAAACGTCACCCATCCCTCCTCTCCAGAGATGCTGCCTGACCCGCTGAGTTACTCCAGCATTTTGTGTCAGTCTTCAAAGAAAATCTGGCAGAAGCAGGTTCTGGAAAAGGGAACAGCCTTTCACAGAGTTTATTTAATTAGAGGGCTGTTCATGTTATGGTAGAAGGCGGTCAAGTCCTTTATCATGTTTTTCTTTTGCACAGGAGAAGGTGGCAAGGTGAGTGATGATTGCAGGGATATCATGCCACACACAGCAAGTATTATTATTGTGTTTATTCAACCTTTTTTAACCTCTCCTCTTGAAGGGTGACACAAAATGCTGGAGTAACTCAATGGGTCGGGCAGCATCTCTGGAGAGAAGGAATGGGTGACGTTTCGGGTCGAGACCAAGTTTAATAGTTTGTTTTAAGACCGCACCTGGAGTACTGTGTGTAGTTTTGGTCTCCAAATTTGAGGAAGGATATTCTTGCTATTGAGGGCGTGCAGCGTAGGTTTACTAGGTTAATTCCCGGAATGGCGGGACTGTCATATGTTGAAAGACTGGAGCGAGTAGGCTTGTATGCACTGGAATTTAGAAGGATGAGAGGAGATCTTATCGAAACATATAAGATTATTAAGGGGTTGGACACATTAGAGGCAGGAAACATGTTCCCAATGTTGGAGGAGTCCAGAACAAGGGGCCACCGTTTAAGAATAAGGGGTAGGCCATTTAGAACTGAGATGAGGAAAAACTTTTTCAGTCAGAGAGTTGTGAATCTGTGGAATTCTCTGCCTCAGAAGGCAGTAGAGGCCAGTTCTCTGAATACTTTCAAGAAAGAGCTAGATAGAGCTGTTAAGGATAGCGGAGTCAGGGGGTATGGGGAGAAGGCAGGAACGGGGTACTGATTGAGAATGATCAGCCATGATCACATTGAATGGCGGTGCTGGCTCGAAGGGCCGAATGGCCTACTCCTGCACCTATTGTCTATTGTCTATTGTCTATAATGTTCAGGTAATCCACTCATGCTCATTACTGGCCTATATTTAACTAGAGATGTGCCTGTTCCAAATCTACGAGCATTATCTTACTCCCCAAAGCCAAAAGAGGATTTTTTGATGCAAAAGTGGATTTAGATAACAGGTTAAGCCTAGTTTAATAGTTTAATTTAGTTCAGTTAGTTTAGTTTAGTTTAGTTTAGCATTGTTATGTTCACTGAGGTACAGTAAAAGTATTTTTTTGGAAAACTGTACATGATTACAACCAAGCAGTCCACATTGTACAGATTACAGGATAAAGGGAATAACATTTAGTGCAAGATAAAGTCCATTAAAGACTGATTAAAGTTAGTCCAAGGGTCTCCAATCGCTCAAGGAATTTGAATAATCTCGCATTCGAAAACGATTACAATTCCAGTATTATAGTATTATATATTTAAATTATTCAATCAGTATTACACATTCAAATTATTAAAATTATAAAGCATTTAGAATAATTCTAATTTTTTAAAAAAACATTTAAACACAGTAAATTATTTCCAAATGGAGGGCACCTGCTATTCACCTTCAATGCCATATAACTGATTATTCACTGGTTTGTGTAGATATTTCCAACCAAGGTACACATTATTGTGAGCTAAACTAATCTCCTCTGGATGGGGGGGGGGGGGGGGGGGGGCGGGGGGGGGAGGGGAGAAGGAATACAGCGGTGACTTGAAGCTAGAGAAATCAATGTCCATCATGTCCCCTCATCAAATGCCCACGTTTCTATCCTGACTATGGGTGCTGTCCGTACGGAGTTTGTACGTTCTCCCGGTGACTGCGTGGGTTTTCTCAGGGTGCTCCGGTTTCCTCCCACATCCCAATGGCATACAGGTCCGCAGGTTAATTGGCTTTGGTACGAATTGTAAACTGTCCCTCGTGTGTGTAGGATAGTGTTAGTGTGCGGGGATCGCTGTTCGGTGCGGACTCGGAGGACCGAAGGGCCAGTTTGTGCGCTGTATCTCTAAACTAAACTAAAACAGGCACGATAAATCATTCCATACACAACAATGGAAACCATTGACCACGGAATCTGTACGTTTTGAGTCACTGCTGCACCTTAATTAATTTTCCAGGCATCTCTTTATTCCAACCTTCCAGAAGAGTAGACTTCTGTGACTGCCGAGATCCTCCAGTCTTGGCTGTTTATGCATTCTTTGACACCATGGTTTTCTTTTGAGTCCAACTTTATTCAAAATTGTTGCTTTTGTAAAGCGCCAGACCACGTGTGACCCAGAATATGTCGACACTGAGATCGCAGTTCCTTGTTGATGCAGAAAAGGATAATGGGATTGACTAAAACAGGAAGCTCAAACAGGAATTCAGCCAATGACTCAAAACAAATATTCTGGTCGTGCATAAGAGTTAGAACTGCTTCTATCAAAGCAAGAAAAGAAATATCAGTCAGTCAGTTAGACAACGGTGAGTAAACGTTATGCATTCTAATTAGAGTCATAGAGTGAAAAAAACGGCCAACATGTCCCAGCTACACTAGTCCCACCTGCCTGGACTTGGTCCACATCCCTCCAAACCTGTCCTATCCATGTACCCATCGAGCTGTTTCTTTAATGCCGGGATAGTCCCTACCTCAACTACCTCCTCTGGAAGCTCCTTCAATACACCCACCACCATTTGTGTGAGAAAGTTACCTCTCAAATTCCTTAAATCTTTTCCCCTTCACCTTAAACCCATGTCCTCTGGTCCTCGATTCCCCAGTGAGTAAGGGAGAACGTGCAAACTCCACACAGGCGGTAGTCGAGGTCATGATGGTGAACACGGGAGTGTCAGCTCTTTTAAATCATCCCCTGCCAAACAATGAAAGGCCTACACAACTGGGAGAGTCTAGGATCAGAGGGCACAAAATGGAGAGGAGGAGGAATTTCTTTGGCCTGGAGGGTGGTGAATCTGTGGAATTTATTACTGGAGCCCGCTGTGGAGGACGTTATTGGGTATTTTTAAAGTGGAAACTGATCAGGGTTCTTGATAAGTACGGATTTTCAGGGGTTATCAGGGAAATGGGGTTGAAAGGGAAAAATAGATTCGCCATGATTGAATGGCAGAGCACACTCGACGAGCCGAATGGCCTAATTCTGCTCCTATGAATTATGGTCTTACAGACAATAGACAATAGGTGCAGGAGGAGGCCATTTGGCCCTTCGAGCCAGCACCGGCATTCAATGTGATCATGGCTGATCATTCTCAATCAGTGCCCCGTTCCTGCCTTCTCCCCATACCCCCTGACTCCGCTATCCTTAAGAGCTCTATCTAGCTCTCTCTTGAATGCATTCAGAGAATTGGCCTCCACTGCCTTCTGAGGCAGAGAATTCCACAGATTCACAGCTCTCTGACTGAAAAGGTTTTTCCTCGTCTCAGTTCTAAATGGCCTAGCCCTTATTCTTAAACTGTGGCCCCTTGTTCTGGACTCCCCCCAACATTGGGAACATGTTTCCTGCCTCTAACGTGTCCAACCCCTTAATAATCTTATGGGTGAGTAGGGTGTGAGTGAAAATAAAAATGATTTTTTTCACCAGGAACCTCTTGATTCATTTACGACTCGTGAATTGTTCTTGCACGAGTCACTCGTTATTTTGCTCTGATTGTAAAAAGCAACAGGTTGCATCTTTTTGGACCCATTTTCACCCCCAAGATCAAAGCCACCTCCATCAGAGTGGACCCTTGTGAATAACGCGAGTTGTCACCGACGTTAACCGTGAGCAAACTACAGCGGGGAAAACGTCACCACGGTTGAAATGAAGCAGGCACGAAAAGCTGGAGTAACTCAGCGGGCCAGGCAACGTCACTGGGGAAAAGGAGTAGGTGACGTTTCGTGTCAAGGTCCTTCTTCAGATCGAAAGTAGAGGTGATGTCAAGTCAAGTCAAGTCAAGTCAAATTTATTTGTCACATACACATACTCGATGTGCAGTGAAATGAAAGTGGCAATGCCTGCGGGTTGTGCACAAAAATAATTACAGTTACAATAAATAAAGTTAATAAGTTACTAAACATAGCACCAAAAGTGTCGACAAAAATTTAGTCTCTGGGGTTATCAAAGTTGACAGTCCTGATGGCCTGTGGGAAGAAGCTCCGTCTCATCCTCTCCGTTTTCACAGCGTGACAGCGGAGGCGTTTGCCTGACCGTAGCATCTGGAACAGTCCGTTACTGGGGTGGCAGGGGTCCCTCATGATCTTGCTTGCTCTGGATCTGCACCTCCTGATGTATAGGTCCTGCAGGGGGACGAGTGTAGTTCCCATGGTGCGTTCTGCCGAACGCACTACTCTCTGCAGGGCCATCCTGTCCTGGGCAGAGCTGTTCCCAAACCAGACTGTAATGTTGCCGGACAGGATGCTCTCTACAGCCCCAGAGTAGAAGCAATGAAGGATCCTCAGCGACACTCTGAATTTCCTCAGTTGTCTAAGGTGGTAAAGGCGCTGCTTAGCCTTACCCACCAGTGCGGCAATGTGCGTTGCCCACGTCAGATCCTCTGCGATGCGGACTCCCAAGTATTTGAAACTGCTCACCCTATCCACAATAGACCCATTTATCTCCAGTGGCGTGTACGTCCTTGGATGTTTAGCCCTTCTGAAGTCCACAATCAGCTCCTTTGTTTTAGTGACATTCAAGAGGAGGCTATTGTCCTGACACCAGAGTGCCAGATCAGCCACCTCCTCCCGGTAGGCCTTCTCATCGTTGTTGGAGATCCGGCCCACCACCACAGTGTCATCAGCAAACTTGATGATGGAGTTTGAGCTGAACCTGGCCCTACAGTCATGTGTGTACAGGGAGTACAATAGGGGGCTAAGGACGCAGCCCTGGGGGGATCCTATGTTCAGGGTGAGGGAGCTAGATGTGTGTTCCCCCATCCTGACCACTTGGGGCCTGGCAGTGAGAAAGTCCAGGACCCAGGCACACAGAGGGGTGCTAAGCCCCAGTTCCAGCAGCTTCTCAACCAGTCTGCTGGGGACTATTGTGTTGAATGCTGAACTAAAGTCAATGAACAGCATCCTCACATAGCCCCCCTGGCTGTCCAGATGAGAGAGAGCGGTGTGTAGAACCTGGGAGACCGCATCATCCGTGGACCTGTTCGGACGGTATGCGAACTGTAGTGGGTCCATGTTGCGAGGAAGGAGGGCGCAGATGTGCTTCTTGACTAGCCTCTCCAAGCATTTCATGACAACCGAGGTGAGGGCCACCGGTCGGTAGTCATTTAAACACGCTGGAGAGGCATTCTTTGGCACCGGTACAATGATGGATCTTTTGAAGCATGCAGGGACCACGGACTTTGCCAAGGAGAGGTTGAATATTGTGATGAGCACTGGAGCAAGCTGAGTAGCACAAGACTTTAGTACTCGCCCAGATATACCATCTGGGCCTCCAGCTTTCCTCGTGTTCACACGCGTCAGAGCCCACCTCACCTCATGCTCGGACACCGAGAATGTGTGCACATCCCCGGCGGTGGATCCCCCTCCAGCCTCGCTAGCCAGCGCCCCTTCGGTGCTGTTTTTAGACGGCGAGCTGGTGGTGTTACCCGTCTCAAACCGTGCGTAAAAAGAGTTCAGGTCATCAGCTAAGGAGGAGCCGGCACTTCCGGTTGAGGGGGTGCTGGACCTGTAGCTAGTTATAGTCCGTAGCCCCTGCCAAAGGCGCCTGGTGTCCTGCTGCTCCATCTGTGACTCCATCTTGTCCCGGTACCTCTTTTTTGCATCCTTCACTGCCCTTCTCAGTCGGTAGGACTCTCCCTTGTAGTCGTCCATGTTGCCGGATGCCAGGCCGGAGTTGTAAGCAGCGGTGCGAGCATTCAAGGCCACGCGAATAGACCTGTCCACCCAGGGTTTTTGGTTCGGGAAGATACTGACCCTTACCGTGGGGATGATGGTATCGGCTATTGTGGCAATGAAGTCCGTAACCGCTTCCGCAAACTCATTTACGTCTCTGGAACTTGCTTGGAACATGTTCCAGTCGACTTCGCTCAGTGCATCTTGCAGCATGGCCTCTGAATGGTCAGCCCACCGCTTTACGTCCCTCGTCACTGTCGCTTCCCGTACTATCCGTTGTTTGTACTCCGGCAGCAGGAAAATGGCAGCGTGGTCAGATTTCCCAAAAGGAGGGAGAGAAACGGCCTTGTAGCCTTTCCTGAACGGCGTGTAGCAGTGGTCCAAAGTTCTTTCCCCCCTGGTGACACACGTGATGTGTTGGTAGAAGTTGGGCATGACCTTTTTGAGATTTCCCCTATTGAAGTCTCCAGCCACCAGCACAGCCGCATCAGGGTTCTTGTTTTGGTGTTGACACAACACATCGTGTAGGGTGGACAGTGCCACGTCGGTGTCCGCATGCGGTGGGATATAGACGGCTGTGATGATCACCGAGCTGAACTCCCGGGGTAGGTAGAATGGTCGGCATAGGATAGTTAGATGTTCCAGGTCCGGCGAGCAGGAACGAGAAAGCGTCTTAATATTCCCAGGATTACACCAGTTATTATTGGTCAAGAAGCAGACTCCTCCGCCCTTGGATTTCCCAGATTCTTTCGTTCTGTCCGCCCGGAAAACAGTGAAGGACTCGGATGGACAGAAAAAGGACAGATCTCCACATTGAGGGGTGGAATAAACCGGAGGCGACCGGAAAGGTCAGGACAAATCAGGGCCGGCAACGGGTGACCTGGGGAAGGGTGGAGCCCACAATGGCCCATTGTTGGCCGGGGAAGGTGTGGTAACAAGAGGGAGACGAGGATGCGGCCAATGGAACCACTAGGGTGGGGAAGGGGGGAGAGAGGGAGTTACTTGAAATTGGAGAAATCAATGTTCATACCGCAGGGTCATAAGCTGCCCAAGTGAAATATGGGGTGCCTGTTCCCCTAATTTGCGCGTGGCCTCACCAGCGCAGTGGAGGAGGCCCAAGACAGAAAGGTCAGAGTGGGAATGGGATGGGGAGTTGACATTTTTTACATTTTTGGCAACCGGAAGATCGCTTAGGCCAAGGCGGACTGAGCGTAAATGTTCATCGAAACGATCGGCAAGTCTACGTTTTGTCTCGCCGATACATCGGAGCCTGGGAACACTGGATACAGTTGATTAGTACGGGTGTCAGGGGTTGTGGGGAGAAGGCAGGAGAATGGGGGAGGGAGGGAGAGATAGATCAGCCATGATTGAATGGCAGAGTAGACTTGATGGGCCGAATGGCTTAATTCTGCTCCTGTCACTTGAGACCTTATGAACAGTAGATGAGTTTAGAGGAGGTGCAAGTAAATTTCTACCTCTCCCAAAAGGACTGTCGGGGTTCCTGGATGGAGTCGAGGGAGGAGGTACAGGAATGAATCAGCACAGAACAGGAAGGCTTGGTCTCGCCGATATACAGGAGTCTTTCAGCAAATCGATCGCCAAGCCTGCGCTTGGTCCCGAACCACATCTACTGTATCTTCACCTGCACCTCCTCCAACCTCATCGACTGAATCCGCTGTTCCAGGTGTGGACTCCTGTATATCGGCGAGACCAAGTGCAGGCTCAGCGATCATTTCGCTGAACACCTCCGCTCAGTCCGCCTTAACCTACCTGATCTCCCGGTTACTCAACACTTTAACTCCCCCTCCCATTCCCACACTGACCTTTCTGTCCTGGGCCTCCTCCACTGTCAGAGTGAGGCCCAGCGCAAATTGGAGGAAGAGCGTCTCATATTTCGCTTGGGCAGCTCACACCCCAGCGGTATGAACATTCCACTTCTCTAATGTCAAGTAACCCTTGCTTTCCCTCCCTCTCCATCCCCTCCTCTTCCCCAGTTCTCCCACCTGTCTGACTACAGTCTCCGACTACATTTTATCTCTGTTTGCTTTGTTGTCACCTTCTCCCAACTAACGATGATCTATTCTACATGTTCCTTGATCTCCATCCCCTTTGTCTCATTTTCACACCTTACACTTCCTTATCTCTGTATCTCCTTCTCCCCTGACTTCAGCCTGAAGAAGGTTCTCGACCAGAAAAATCACCCGCTCCTTCACTCCAGAGATGCTGCCTGTCCCGCTGAGTTACACCAGCATTATGAGTCTCTACAGGACGGAACAAGTTGGGAGGAGGGGGGTTGGTATGTGTAATGGAAATGGGGTGATCTGGGACGGTGGGGTTATGGGATGTTTAGGTAAGGCATGGCGAGAAGGGAGTGTACTGTGTAACATGGTATACTCATTTGTATGATAGGAAGCCTAACAATAAATGTCACGTATTGAAAACCAAAAGGAAGAAAACAGATGTTTCCTGCTGCTCTCTTCTGACCTTGATAAACCAATCGCTTCCCAGTGTAATGAGAGGTTTATATTATGCCGGCTTTAAAATAGAGTCATAGAGTGATACAGCGTGAATCCACGCATTCATTTCCTCCCGCCTAGACTACTCCAACTCCCTCTACACTGGGATCAGCCAATCATCCCTGTCCCGCCTGCAATTGGTCCAAAACGCCGCAGCGAGACTCCTGACGGGTACCCGTAAAAGGGACCACATCACCCCGATTCTGGCCTCTCTCCACTGGCTCCCAGTACGGTACAGAATAAACTTCAAGCTCCTCCTATTCACGTACAAAGCCCTAAATGGGCTTGCCCCCCCCCATATCAAAAATCTTCTAACCCACCACTCTATCTCCAGGTCCCTCAGGTCGGCCGACTTGGGGCTACTCACTATCCCGTGGTCTAGGCTTAAGCTCAGGGGTATCCGCACTTTTGCGGTTGCAGCTCCGAGACTGTGGAACAGCATCCCTCTCCCCATCAGAACTGCCCCCTCCATCGACTCCTTTAAGTCCAGGCTCAAAACCTATTTCTACTCCCTAGTGTTTGAGGCCCTCTGAGGGGGCGCTGTGAACTGTTTATGTATGTGCTGTTATGTTTGTGTGCCATTGTATGTTCGTTCTTAGTACCTGAACTGATGTACGGCACTTTGGTCAATGTGGGTTGTTTTTAAATGTGCTATACAAATACAATTGACTTGACTTGACTTTGGCCCAACTTGCCCACACCGGCCATAAAGGTGTCCAGCTACACTAGTCCCACCTGCCCGCGTTTGGTCCATATCCCTCCAAACCTGTCCTATCCACGTACCTGTCTAACTGTTTCTTAAACATTCAGATAGTCCCTGCCTCAACTACCTCCTCTGGCAGCTTGTTTCATACACCCACCACTCTTTCTGTGAAAAAGTTACCCCCCAGATTCCTAGTGGGGTAGACCAAGCGCAGGCTCGGCGATCGTTTCGCTCAGTCCGCATAAATCTCCCCGATCTCCCGGCTGCTAAACACTTTAACTCCCCCTCCCATTCCCACACTGACCTTTCTGTCCTGGGCCTCCTCCACTGTCAGAGTGAGGCCCAACGCAAATTGGAGGAACAACACCTCATATTTTGCTTGGGCAGCTTACACCCCAGCGGTATGAACATTGACTTCTCTAGCTTCAAGTAACCTTTGCCTTCCTTCCCTCTCCAACCCCCCCCACCGTACACGAAAAGGAATAGGTGACGTTTCAGGTCGAGACTCTTTTTCAGACTGGGAATCAGGGAAGATGGCATCTGGAGATATGGATGAAATATGTGAATCCGTCAACTCAAAGCATCAAGGAAATGGACAATGGTGCATTGTTGGCTGAGGGGAAAGGTGAGAGCAAGGCGTACAAACAGTGAAACTAATCAGGAGGACAGTGAAACTAGACGGAGAACTAGGGACGGAGAGAGAGGGAAAGCAAGGGTTACTTGATGTTAGAGAAATCAATATTCATACTGCTGGGTTGTAAGCTGAACAATATGAACAGGTGTCTCTGCCTGGGTTTTAATCAGAGGACAAGAGTATTCTGAAGGAGTCACGGCTCAAAAAACCTTTTACTTATTTGCAGGATTGAAGACAAGATTGGGCGGCACGGTGGCGCAGCGGTAGAGTTGCTGCCTTACAGCGCCAGAGACCCGGGTTCGATCCTGACTACGGGTGCTGCCTGTACGGAGTTTGTACGTTCTCCCCGTGACCTGGGTGGGTTTTCTCTGAGATCTTTGGTTTCCTCCCACGCTCCAAAGACGTGCAGGTCTGTAGGTTAATTGGCTTGGTATTAAAATGTAATATTGTCCCCAGTGTGTGCAGGGTAGTGTACAAGCCTTCTACGCCCGCACCTCCAGACTCAGGAACTGCTTCATCCCCAGGGCCATAGCTGCTATGAACCGGTACTGCTGAGCCGGATGGTCACATCGCACAGTGAACCGGCACAGACCTACTAGCACTTTATTCTGTCTTAAAACTGTTACAATTTGTTTCGTTCAGTTGTTGTTGTTTAAATTAATACTGACTAGCTAATTAAATTATTGCATCGTATGGGAGGCGCATTCCCAATCTCGTTGTACCCCTGTACAATGACAATAAAGATATATTGTATTGTATTGTATTGTATTGTATTGTACGTGCGGGGATCGCTGGTCGGCGCGGGATTGGTAAGCCTGTTTCTGCGCTGTATCTCTAAACTAAAGTACACTAAATCTACTAAATATCATCGTCAATTAAGTTATAATGTCATAAGTAATAGGAGTAGAATTAGGCCATTCGGCCCATCCGGTCTGGGTTTTAGTCAGGGGACAAATGCATCTAAAGCAGCCACGGCTCGAATAACCTTTTACTTCTTTACAAAGATTGAAGACAAGAGGCAGAGAAGTACGTCTTGAAACCAGCAAGTGTGTTACGTAGTCATTTATGAAGGAGCTGCAAATAGTTAATTTTATCTAATGGACACAAAATGCTGGAGTAACTCAGCGGGACAAGGCAGCGTCTCTGGAGAGAAGGGATGGGTGACGTTTCGGGTCGAGACCCTTCTTCAGACTGAGAGTCAGGGGAAAGGGAAACGACAGATATAGACGGTGATGTAGGGGGATATAGAACAAATGAATGGAAGATGTTCAAAGCGTAACGGTGATAGAAACATAGAAACATAGAAAATAGATGCAGGAGTAGGCCATTCGGCCCTTCGAGCCTGTACGCACCGCCATTCAATATGATCATGGCTGATCATCCAACTCAGTATCCCGTACCTGCCTTCTCTCCATACCCCCTGACCCCTTTAGCCACAAGGGCCACATCTAACTCCCTCTTAAATATAGCCAATGAACTGGCCTCAACTACCTTCTGTGGCAGAGAATTCCACAGATTCACCACTCTCTGTGTGAAAATAAAGGAAACAGGCCATTGTTCACTGTGGGCCAGGTGAAAACGAGTTACAGACAATGAAATTCACCAGGACGACTGTGGCAATGACTAAGATCTAATACCCTGTTCATAGTGCACGCAGCTGACAAGCCAGTGACTCTGAGGGAAGTGATGGTAGGTGGTGGTGGTGGATGTACACCATCCAGGCCACGTGGGCTTAATGCTGTCTCATGGTCTGGGCTCAAGAGGTTGGTGGCTGGACTCAGCTTTCCAGCACAGCGACTCAAAAACTGATAACGCCACAGCAGAGGCCGACCTACCTTCAAAGGTCTTATTGCTAGTTAAGATAAGCTTCCGACCAGTGCCCCGCTCATCGCTGGGACATTATCAGCAGAAACAATACTGACCATGACGTCTTTAAGGGTATGGCCTTCCAATCCCAAGAACCGGTCCACAGTAACTGTATCGAGATTATGATAAGGCCCACATTGACTTGGTTGGGTCAGTCCATCCACTCGGCTTTATCAATGTAGTTGCAAAACAGACATACAAATAACATCAACTAGTAAAAAAATGGTAGAGGCATGAGAAGACTGGAAAAAAATACACATAGGCAAAGTACTGGCTGCCATATCTACGCCTCTCATAACACTTCTATCAAGGCTTAGACTCTACGAAGAGTATTCTCAATATCATCACATTGGTACTAATCTTTATCAAAGATCGCTTCATCGGTGCTGTCAATAGAGGCATTAGCAACACTCATCTCCCACACAAGATCGGCACAAAGTGCATCATTTCACCTGATACAAATGTTGAGGATATCGAGTGGAATGTTCAATTGAATGATTTATTTCCTTTCTGCCCAGTGTTGACCCCAAGTTAACCTCAGTTTTGTTTGTGGAACGTGTCATAGGATAATGCACTGCGAGGATCTTAAATCACCAGGTTTAATAGTTGTCATCGATTGAGCATTAAACGGAGGCTGCCAACCCTCATGAAAGGTCAAGTAGATTAGTGATGCTAACTTTTTTTGCTGAAAACTTCTAGGAATAGGAAACTGCATTCCAACCTCATTAACCGGATTTGATTGCTTGTGAGGCATTGGATACGGTCAAAATAAATGTGCAGGAATCTTTGTCCCGCCCTCTTCCCCCGACATCAGTCTGAAGAAGGGTCTCGACCCGAAACGTCACCCATTCCTTCTCTCCTGAGATGCTGCCTGACCCGCTGAGTTACTCCAGCATTTTATGTCCACCTTTGATCAAAATAAATGAACGGGTTAATAAAGTAAAGTGACATTCTATACATTAGGATTCATAATTTAATAGGTGCAGGAGGAGGCCTTTCAGCCCTTCGAGCCAGCACCGCCATTCAATGTGATCATGGCTGATCATTCTCAATCAGTACCCCGTTCCTGCCTTCTCCCCATACCCCCTGACTCCGCTATCCTTAAGAGCTCTATCTAGCTCTCTCTTGAATGCATTCAGAGTCTGGGTTATAAAAGCAGTGGGGACATTTTTATTCCTGCTTTTCTTATGAATATGTAAGTTTGAAAGCGCGCACCACCAGACTCAGGAAGGGCTTCTTCCCTTCTGTTCCCAGGTTTCTGAACGGTCCTTCCATAAGCTAGGGTACTGTCCGATTCTTCTCGATCCCATTGTGGGCATTGGACTTTGTCTAGAGAACTGATGCGCTATAATGTGTAGGAAAATAACTGCAGATGCTGGTACAAATGGAAGGTATCACAAAATGCTGGAGTAACTCAGCAGGTCAGGCAGCATCTCTGGAGATTCCTTCTCTCCTGAGAAGGAATCTCCAGAGATGCTGCCTGACCTGCTGAGTTACTCCAGCATTTTGTGATCCCTTTGATGCACTACAATGCTAACTATATTCTGCACTCTGTATCTCCCCCTTTGCTCTACTGATTGTACTGGAGTTTGACTTGATTGTGTTTATATATAATAGTATCTGTTCTGATGGGATAGCAAGCAAAACAATGCTTTTCACGGTACTCCGGTACATGTGTCAAGAACAAACCTAAACCCCTAAACTTAAGCATAGCTGCCGGAGGAGGTAGCTGAGGCAGGTGCTATCACAACGTTCAAGAAACATTTAGGCAGGTACGTGGCAGGTTTGACGCAGTGTTTTACACAGAGTAAGGGAATCTGTGGAATTCTCTGCCTCAGAAGGCAGTGGAGGCAAATTCTCTGAATGCATTCAAGAGAGAGCTAGATAGAGCTCTTAAGGATAGCGGAGTCAGGGGCTATGGGGAGAAGGCAGGAACGGGGTATTGATTGAGAATGATCAGCCATGATCACATTGAATGGCGGTGCTGGCTCGAAGGGCCGAAAGGCCTCCTCCTGCACCTATTGTCTATTGTCTATTATCAAGAACCAGAGGACACAGGTTTAAGGTGAGGGGGAAAAGATTTAACGGGACCTGAGGGGCAACATTTTTCCACAAAGGGTGGTGGGTGTATAGTAATGAAAGGTGATGGTGCTTGACTATCTGGGGGAGAAAGACAGTTGAAGGCTATTGGCTTACCAGAGTGCTGAGTTTAGTTCAGCTTAGAGATACAGCATGCAAGCAGGTCTTTTGGCCCGCCGAGTCCGCGCCGACCAGCGATCCCCGCACACTTACGCTATCCTACACAATTTACACTTACACCAAGCCAATTAACCTACAAACCCGCAGGTCTTTGGAGTGTGGGAGGAAAGGGAAGATCTCGGGGAAACCCCTTTGCAGGTCACGGGGAGAACGTGCAAACTCCGTACAGACAGCACCCGGGTTGCGAGGCTTGCCAGAGCGGTGCGGAGCAACGTGTACGGTTACGTTAGAGACTGGCTGGTGGCAGATCAGGCGACATTGTTGAGTAGCTGGTTTTTCAGGTCTCCCCTCTCACCACACCTATCGTTAACAATAAAAGAACACAAGAAGACAAGCGGACAGGTGCACCTTGTTCCTTGCCCTTGCCCCACCGGTCAACGTGATCTTGCTCGATCTGCTCCAGGCCCGTTTCCCTTGGTCCTCGGTTCCCTTACCCTTCAAAAAAAAATTGGTCTGCTTCCTTGTGAAGGTTTATGGTATAAGGTTTAGAGTTGGATTTAATAGAAACCTGAGGAGCAACTTTTTCTTTACACCAAGGGTGTTAGGTGTATGGGATGAGATGCCGGAGGAGGTGGTTCAGGCAGGTACTATCAAAACATTTGGACAGGTACATGGATAGGACAGGTTTCGAGTGATATGGGCCCACCGAGACCGTACCGACCGGCGATCCCCACACACTAGCACCATCCTACACACGAGGGAGAGGATTTAATTGTTCGGGTTTGGAACACATGACAATAGAACCCTCTTGACTCTTCATAAGTTCATAAGTGTTCGGAGCAGAATTAGGCCATTCAGCCCGTCAAGTCTACTCCGCCATTCAATCATGGCTGATCCATCTCTTCCTCCTAACCCCATTCTCCCCATTACCCCTGGCACCCATACTAGTCAAGAATCTATTCGCAGCCTTCTGAGGCAAAGAATTCTACAGATTCGCCACCCTCTGACGAAAGAAATTCCTCCCTCGTCTTCCAAAAGGAACGTCCTTTAATTCTGAGGCTGTGACCTCTGGTCCTAGACTCTCCCACTAGTGGAAGCATCCTCTCCACATCCACTCTATCCGGGCCTTTCACTATTCGGTAAGTTTCATTGAGGCTTTCTCCTCCCCTCACCCTTCCAAACTCCAGCGAGCGCAGGCCCAGTGCCGGCAATAGCTCATCGTATGTCAAGTCTTGACCCTGTAAAGAACCTAGTGACCTCTTCGATCACCTCGCAGCAGAATAAACATCTGCTTCACCCAAGACACAGTTTTCCCACCTACCTGGTGCGTGTGCTATACAAGTTATTAAAAAGATCGAGAGGAATGTGAGGGCAAGTTTTCTGTTGGTCGTCTGGCTTCTTTGCAGCACCTGGGCGCTCCGAACAGTGGTGTAGAGGATGTGAAGGTAGAAGCAGAGCATGAGAGGGAGAAACAGCGTGGTCTTCATCAGAAGTTTCACCCTCATGCTGTTGTCCTCGACGATCGTGAAGCACATCTGGTTCGCGCTGTTATAGTGGGGTTTCTCCCCGAACCAAAAGTGTCCCATTAGCTCTTCGGCAAAGAGCACCGCGCAAGGGAGGAGCACCATGGCAGCGATGAATGCATTTTGCTCCACGACTCTCTGGCGGTACACAATCGTCAGATAGATGGAGAAGGTTATGCAGAACACGTAGTAGAAGGAGAGGGCGCTTGCCATCTGCTTGGCGTGGACCACCAGCTCGCAGAGAGGGGCACTGAAGCGCCACTTGCGGTGGAGTCTCGAGTCGATCAGCAAAGGCCAGGCCACCAAGCTGCTGAGGCTGCAGACAGTGCTGCCCACAATGTAAACCACCACGTTCTTCTTGATGGAGCGCTTGCCTTTCCTCTGGCACAGGACGGTGGCGACAAGAATGAGGGCATTCAGGGCAAGTCCCGGCAGGAGCAGCGAGCTCCTTGCAAAAGCACACAGTTTAAAATACGCGTCCACGTTACATTTCGCCGAGATATTTGTGGTCATGCTTCCCCCTTTCATGCGCAAATAATACAAGATCAGGCAGCGGCTGAGTGCTTTATCTCCATGGCTTAGTGCAACTGCTGTTTTATATTGTTTGTCTTTTGTATTAACGCCGTCGCGCTGGGACTAATTATCTAAGATATTTGACTAATATCCTTCCTTTTCACTTTGTCGTGGACCTAATTAAAATAATAGTTGGGTCTCATCAAGGCAAAATGTGACTTTCTGATGATGTGCCACTGATTAAATTTTAACAAAGTACTGAGTACCTGTTCAAAATGGTTCAAAACTCCCTTGTCAATATTGCTTTCCGGTTGAAACTGCACCATTGCCAATGTAATTCCAAGGATCTACCCCGGGCACTTCTAGACAAATGTTTCATAACGAGAAGACAGACACAAAAAGCTGGAGTAACTCAGCGGGTCAGGCAGCATCTATGGAGAGAAGGAATGGGTGACGTTATGGGTCGAGACCCTTCTTCAGTTCAAGTTCAATGTTCCTTAAACAGTGTTTTAGTCCATGCAAGAGCTGAATTCACTTTGGTGCTGAGCGAACTATTTCTACTTTGTTGTATATTTTCAGACTCCTTATAAATCGCTACCACTGATGAAATAAGGCAGGTATGTGGAGAAGATAATTGAAAGAAAACTACCTGGAATTTACTCAAAAGCCCCTTGAACCCCTGTCCCTGCAAACAAAACAAAGCACCAGATTTTTGGCAAACTAGTTAAAAACTCATTGGGACTCAGATTACCAAAGTGAGCTTGCCAAATTATCAGCATTCCTCAACTCAGCATTGCAAAGCAAGTTAATTAAAAACATTCTGAATTTTGGCTCTTAAAAGTGCGTCAACATCAATTTATCAGCACGGATGAGGTGTCAAAGGACAATAAAAATACTCTCTTAGGTTCAGTTTAGTTTAGAGATACAGCGTGGAAACAGGCCCTCTGGCCCACCGAGTCCGTGCCGACCAGCGATCCCCACACATTAACACTATCCTACACATACCGGGGACAATTTCACATTCATACCGAGCCAATTAACCTACAAACCTGTACGGTCTTTGTACTGTGGGAGGAAACCGAAGATCTCGGCGAAAAACCCGCGCAGGTCACGGTGTGAATGTACAAACTCCGTACGGACAGCACCCGTAGTCAGGATCGAACATGTGACTCTGGCACTGTGAGGGGTTGGACAGGTTAGATGCAGGAAGATTATTCCCGATGTTGGGGAAGTCCAGAACAAGGGGTCACAGTTTAAGGATAAGGGGGAAGTCATTTAGGACCGAGATGAGAACGTTTTTTTTCACACAGAGAGTGGTGAATCTGTGGAATTCTCTGCCACAGAAGGTAGTTGAGGCCAGTTCATTGGCTATATTTAAGAGGGAGTTAGACGTGGCCCTTGTGGCTAAAGGGATCAGGGGGTATGGAGAGAAGGCAGGTACGGGATACTGAGTTGGATGATCAGCCATGATCATATTGCATGGGCTCGAAGGGCCGAATGGCCTACTCCTGCACCTATTTTCTATGTTTCTATGTTTCTATGAGGCAGTATCACTACCGCTGTGCCACCGTACTAAAAGGTACAACATTTGAAACACTGAGCGCTGAGAGACTGTGAATTCAACTCAAGCTTTATCTTAGAGCTAGAACTGAGAAAACGTTTCCATGAAACCTAATTTACCTGTGGACTTTGTTCTGGGTGGACATGAGCCCAGGAGTAAATATGTCTTACTCTAATTAGAAGGAGGTTTGGTGAGATCATGCCTGGATCAGTTTTGGTCTCTTTATCTAAAAATAAAGGGAATGGGACAAAAACTCACCCAAGGGATCCCTGGGTTACAGGGATATGGATTGAAAGGTTGAGAAGGTTATGGGTCCAACATGGGTAGATGTTTACCCAAACAAGGGCAGTGGTGGCACAGCAGTAGTGTTGTTGCCGCACAGTGCCACAGGCCCAGGTACTTCAGTTCCCTCCCACAGTCCAAAGACTTGCAGGTTTGTAGGTTCATTGGCTTTTGTTAATTGTCCCTAGTGCGTAGGATAGGATGAGTGCACGAGTCATCACTGGCGGCCTGGACTCGATGGGCCAAAGGGCCTGTTTCCTCGCTGTATCTCGAAACTAAACTAAACAAAATGGAACTTTTTTAGATGGGGTATCTTGGATGAGTTGGGCCAAAGGGCCTGTGTCCATGCCGTATGACTCTACATCCCTCAATACTGGGTTTTCTTCAGAGATCTCAGTCTTCCTTCCTTTTCATTCTTTAAGACATTATTGAGAAATAACGGGAGACGTTCCGGGTCGAGGGCCTTCTTCAGACTGAGGAAGGGTCTCGACACTGAAACGTCACCCGTTCCTTTCCCCCAGAGATGCTGCCCGACCCGCTGAGTCACTACAGCATTTTGTGTCTATCTATGGTGTAAATCAGCATCTGCAGTTCCTTCCTGGGCACTCAAGGTTGATACCGTTGGGTTGTAAGCTATCTCGGAAGAGTGGGGCAACAGGTGTTACGAGTGGGGGGAGGGGGAGCAAGAGCTCAGCTGCGGGATGTAGAGGAGACCCTAGTGAGAGCCTCATCTATAATGGAAAAGGGGAAGCCCAGAAGGGTGGGAGGTGCTTTAGGATTTAGAGAAAAGATACAGAATGCGCTCCTCAAAAGGACACAAAATGCCGGAGTAGCTGAGCGGATCAGGCGGCATTTCTGGAGAACATAGATAGGTGACATTTTGGGTCGGGACCTCTCTTTAACCTCCTTGACCTCTGTCTTCGAGCTTTTTGTGTCTGTCTTTGGTTTAAGTGGAATTCGTTGCCACAGACGGCTGTGGAGGCAAAAGTCAATGAATATTTTTAAGGTGGAGATTGACAGATTCTTGATTAGTGGGAGTGTCAGAGGTTGTGGGGAGAAGGCAGGAGAATGGGGTTGAGAGGGAAAGATAGATCAGCCATGATCCAATGGTGGAGTAGACTTGATGGGCTGAATGGCCTTATTCTGCTCCTAGAACTTATGAACTTATGAACCAGCAGCTGCACATTGAACATTCCTACACATTGAAAAATAACACTTTGGATAATTTGGTCAAGATTAAAATCACCTGTCTTAGTAATTTGTGGTGTGGCACGCAGTTAAATGTTGCTTGATTTTCCCTGTGAAACATCTTGAGATGTTTTGTAGGTTTAAAGTACTGTTGTTGAATTATGCTGACTGAGCTAAACATAGAAACATAGAAAATAGGTGCAGGAGGAGGCCAACACCGCCGTTCATTGTGATCATGGCTGATCATCCACAATCAGTAACCCGTACCTGCCTTCTCCCCCTATCCCTTGATTTCACTAGCCCTGGAGCTCTATCTAACTCCCTCCTAAATTCATCCAGTGATTTGGCCTCCACTGCCCTCTGTGGCAGAGAATTCCACAAATTCACAACTCTCTGGGTGAAAAAGTTCCTTCTCACCTCAGTTTTAAATGGCCTCGACCCAAAACGTCACCCATCCTTCTCTCCAGAGATGCTGCCTGTCCCGCCGAGTTACTCCAGCTTTTTGTGTCTTTCTTTGTGCTAACAACAGCCTTGGGAGCAATTGGGCTGGTCCATGTATCTTTAGTCTGCCTCGGCCAGAAAGAAGAATCAAGCAACTGGCTCAGGTCCAATCTGCTAATTGTTTTTTTATGGTCAGATCTGGAAGGTATTTGCATGTGTGTATATTGGATCACAACAGAACTGGACTGAAGTGCGATACCGATCTGCACTCACTAACTGCACATGGCAAATGGTGTCTTGGAGAAGTCACTACCCATGTCCCCACCAGGTCACGGTGGCACAGCGGTAGAGTTGCTGCCTTACAGCGAATGCAGCGCTGGAGACCCGGGTTCGATCCCGCCTATGGGCGCTGTCCGTACGGAGTTTGTACATTCTACCCGTGACCTGCGTGGGTTTTCTCCGGGATCTTCGGTTTCCTCCCACACTCCAAAGACATACTGGTTTGTAGGTTAATAGGCTTGGTAAATGTAAAAATTGTCCCTGGTGGGTGTAGGATAGTGTTAATGAGCAGGGATCGCTGGTTGGCGCGGACCCGGTGGGCCTAAGGGTCTGCTTCTGCACTGTATCTCTAAACTAAACTATGTGACTATCAAATATTTTCACCTTCATTTAAAGAGAGAGTTAGATATAGCTTTTAGGGCTAACGGAATCAAGGGATATGGGGAGAAAGCAGGAATAGGGTACTGATTCTGGATGATCAGCCATGATCACATTGAATCTGGCTCGAAGGGCCGAATGGCCTCCTCCTGTACCTATTTTCTATGTTTCTATGAGAAAGGAATATCTAAGTTGAGAAAATTCTAATTTAGTTTAGTTTAGAGATCCTAATTCTAATTGCTCTAGTTATGTGCGGGCTTGGGTGAAATCATGTGAGGTCTCGTTATCTAAAAAATAATTTGAATGGAACCAAGACTCGCCAAACAGGCCCCAGGGATATGGAGAGGAAAGGTTGAGAGGGATACGGGCCAAACATGGGTAAAGAGTGTAGCATGGTGGCGCAGTGGTAGAGTTGCTGCCTTACAGCATCAGAGACTCAGGTTCCATCCTGACCACGGGTGCTGTCTGTCTATAATATGTGCATTCTCCCTGTGACTGCGTGGGTTTTCAAGATTCAAGATTCAAGATATCTTTATTTGTCATCCAAGTTTTTTAGATGAAATTCAGTCACCCACAATCCAACAATAAAAGCATTAAAATAGGCAAATTACACAATAAAAGCATTAAAATAGGCAAATTACACAACCCCAACCAACACACAAAAAAAAAGAAACATCCATCACAGTTTCCTCCCACATTTCAAATACATGTGGGATCCTGGACTTCCTGCTGGAGCGACCGCAGGCAGTGAGAATGGGCCCGCACCTGTCCTCCACTATCACCCTGAGTACCGGCACACCACAGGGCTGTGTTCTGAGCCCCATGCTCTACTCCCTATTCACACACGACTGCGTTCCTGCATTCAACACCATTGTCAAGTTTGCAGACGACACAACGGTGATCGGGCTGATCACCAACGGTGATGAAACAAACTACAGAGGTGCAGAACCTGGCGGACTGGTGCTCTGATAACAACCTGTCCCTAAATACCACCAAGACCAAGGAGCTGATCATCAACTTCCGTAGGTCACCCACCAGGGAATACGCCCCTTTATCAATGGGGACAGTGTGGAGAGAGTGTCCAGCTTCAAGTTTCTGGGCACTCACATTTCGGAGGACCTAACATGGTCCAATAACACTGCTGCGCTGGTCAAGAAGGCACAGCAATGACTGTTCTACCTAAGAACACTGAAGAAGTCTGGTCTACCCCAATAGCTGCTGACCACATTCTATCACTGCACCATAGAGAGCATCCTAACACATGGCATCCCTGTGTGGTACCTCAGCTGCACGGAGGCAGAGAGGAGAGCTCTTCAGCGGGTAGTCCATAGAGCTCAGAGGACTATCGGAACACAGCTACCAGCCTTGGAGGGCATCTACAACACACGATGCCTCAGAAAAGCCACCAGCATCCACAAAGACTCTTCACACCCCTGCAACAGTCTGTTCGAACTTCTACCATCGGGCAGACGATACAAGGCCTTCTACGCCCGCACCTCCAGACTCAGGAACAGCTTCATCCCCAGGGCCATAGCTGCTATGAACCGGTCCTGCTGAGCCGGATGGTCACATCGCACAGTGAACCGGCACAGATCTACTTGCACTTTATTCTGTTTTAAAACTGTTCTAATCTGTTTCATTGGGTTGTTTAAATTAATACTGACTAGCTAATTAATTTATTGCATCGTATGGGAGGCGCATTCCCAATCTCGTTGTACCCCTGTACAATGACAATAAAGATATATTGTATTGTATTGTATTGTAGGCTAATTGGCTTCTGTAAAGTGTCCCTTTTTGTGTAGAATATAATTAGTGAATGGAGTGATTGTTAGTTGTCGTGGACTCAGTGGGCCGAAAGTCCTGTTGCCACTCTGTATCTCTAAACTCTAAACTCTAAAGTAAAAAAAACCACTATGGAAACAGGCCCTTCGGCCCACCCAGTCCATGCCAACCATCGATCAACCCTTCACAGTACTGCAATGTTTTCCCACTTTCTCATCCACTCCCTACACACCAGGGGCAATTCCCAGAGGCCGATTAACTTACAAACACGCACATCTTTGGGATGTGGGAGGAATCCAGAGCACCCGGAGGAAACCTACGTGGTCACAGGGAGACCAAACAAACTCCGCACAGACAGCACCCGAGATCAGGATCGAACCTGGGTCTGTGGTGCTGTGAGGCACCACAAAGTTAATATAGGCAAAGAAGTACTCAATGTACAGTGTGATGCTGAAAGCAAGGGTCAACATCGTCAGGAAACTTGCAGGCAACAGCTGGGGATCCAATGCACACACCCTCCCTACCGCAAGCTTAGCCCTAGTCTACTCAACAGCCGAGTTTTGCTCAACAGCTTGGGCTAATAGCTGCCACACCAAACAAGTTGACACTGACCTTAACTCTGCAGTGCGGGTCATCACACGGACGCTTCAGTCAACACCTTTGCAGTGGCTCCCTGTCCTCTCTCACATCGCCCCTCCCAGCATACGCAGAAGGGGGAGGATGCTGAAAGATTGGTGCACCATCGAGGATAACTCTGACCTTCCCATCCATGCTGCCTGAAGTCCCGCTAACATGTGCCTGAAGTCCCGCCAATCCTTCTGGTCTTCAGCCAAATCCCTGGAAGACTTTGACCCCGAGACTGAGTGGCGCAGAGCCCAGAAAGATGCCAACACCAACAACGGAGAGGTGATCACAGGCCCCACAGTGAAACCACCGGGATTTGACCTCCATCGCAAGCAATGGCTAACCCTGAACAGGATCCGCACCCACCATGCAAGAACAGCCCATCACCTGCACAAGTAGGGGGTGACAGACAGCGATGCTTGCAACTGCGGCTACCCAGACCAGACCATCCCACACATGGTGAATGACTGCTCACTGAGGCTTGTCCCTGGTGGCACCAAGGCCCATCCACCCAGCTACTGATGCTGCCCTGGCCTGGATGTCCACCCTCGGCCTACGACTTTAGGCTGTGCACGCCACACGCAAGAAGAAGAAGAGGCAGAAGTGTGATATTTTTGCCATTTGGGTGGAGACGTTAAACCATGCGTTGACGTTTTTATTTAAATAGTAGAGAGAAAAATGTTCAAAGATAACAACAATTATGCTAGAAAACATTTTGTCAATGACTTTCCTATAATGTGCACCATATGCAGCCTTCAGTTTCATACTATTAAACACACAACCCACTGGTAATTTAGAAAAATGAAAATCTCCAAAATATTAAAAACAAACATTGCCATGAGACTTTACTCGTGCTTAAACCATTCTTGCTTCAAAGCAAAACATTTAAAGATATCTAGAATTTATGAGAGGAAGGAACAGACACAGTAGCCTTTGGGTAGTTTAGTTTCGTCTAGAGATACAGCACGGAAACAGGCCCTTCGACCCACCGAGTCCGTACCGACCAGCGATCCCCGCACATCAACACTACCCTACACACACTGGGGAGTTTTTTTTAACATTTATACCAAGCCAATTAACCTACAAACCTCCTACAGGTTTCTCCTACAAACAACAGTTCAACAGTTCAACAGAGCTTTATTTGTCATTCGGTACCAAGGTACCGAACGAAACTACATAGCAGTCACACACAAAAAAGAACACAAGACACATGACCCCCAACACAAACGTCCATCACAGTGACTCCAAACACCCCCTCACTGTGATGGAGGCAACAAAACTTCCACTCTCTTCCCCACGCCCACGGACAGACAGCTCGTCCCCGACCGACCCGCACAGTCCCCGCAAGGGGATGGAAGTCCCCGCGGCCGAGTCGCACCGGGCGCTGAGACGTCCCGCGGCCGAACCGGGCGATGGAAGGCCCCGCGACCGAGCCGTGCGCAGCTAAGTCCCGCGGCCGAGCCGCACCGGGCGATGTTAGGCCCCGCGGCCGAGCCGCACCGGGCGATGGA
The DNA here is from genome assembly GCF_053455715.1 of Rhinoraja longicauda. Classification (NCBI taxonomy): domain Eukaryota; kingdom Metazoa; phylum Chordata; class Chondrichthyes; order Rajiformes; family Arhynchobatidae; genus Rhinoraja; species Rhinoraja longicauda. The sequence goes on along the minus strand of NC_135967.1, from coordinate 43,158,893 downwards.
AGGCCCCGCGGCCAAGCCGCACCGGGCGATGTTAGGCCCCGCGGCCGAGCCGCACCGGGCGATGGAAGGCCCCGCGGCCGAGCCGCACCCCGCGCCGTGAGGAAGAGACCTAAAAGAGAAAGGTTTCCCCCACCCCCCCACCCACACCCCCCACACATACACAACCAAAAAAAAACCCCCAAAAAAAACCCATCCCAACACCGACACACAACAAAAAAAAAGGAAAAAAGAGGAACAGACTGCTAGCGAGCCGCAGCCGTTAGGCGCCGCCACTTCCGCTTGTACAGAGGAAACCGAAGATCTCAAGAAAACCCACGCAGGTCACAGGGAGAACGTATAAACTCCGTACAGACAGCACCCGTAGTCAGGATCGAACCCGGGACTCTGGCGCTGTAAGGCAGTAGATCTACCGCTGCGCCACCGTGCCATCGTTAATTGTGTGAACTTACTTTAATCAGTGAGGTTGAAATATCTCAAAATTTGTCATGTATGTTCTTCCACAGATGCTGCCTGACCCACTGAGTTCTTCCCTCTTTGTGTTTTGCTCCCTCTCTAATGTTATAACATAACATAACATAACATAACAACACTTTATTGTCACTCGGCACAACACCGAGCGAAATTTCAGCAGTCACACAAAATACAGCAAAAAGAAAAGAACACAGGACACCCGACCCCAACACAAACATCCATCACAGTGACTCCAAACACCCCCTCACTGTGATGGAGGCAACAAAACTTCCCCTCTCTTCCCCCCGCACCCACGGACAGGCAGCTCGACCCCTACCGAGGCAAACGACACGCACAGCCCCCGCAAGGGGATGGAAGGCCCCCCGGCCGAGCCGCCCCGGGCACCGAAACGTCCCGCGGCCACACCGGGCGATGTTAAGTCCAACGGCCGAGCTGCACCGGGCACTGAAACGTCCCGCGGCCGAACAGCGCTGACGATGTTAAGTCCAGCGGCCAAGCCGCGCCGGGCACTGAAACGTCCTGCGGCCACACCGGGCGATGTTAAGTCCAGCGGCCAAGCCGCACCGGGCATTGAAACGTCCCGCGGCCGAGCCGCACCGGGCACTGAAACGTCCCGCGGCCACACCGGGCACTGAAACGTCCCGCGGCCACACCGGGCGATGTTAAGTCCAGCGGCCAAGCCGCACCGGGCACTGAAACGTCCCGCGGCCGAGCCGCACCGGGCACTGAAACGTCCCGCGGCCGCACCGGGCGATGTTAAGTCCAGCGGCCGAGCCGCACCGGGCACTGAAACGTCCCGCGGCCGAGCTGCGCCGGCAATGTTAAGGCCCGCAGCCGAGCCGCACCGGGCACTGAAACGTCCCGCAGCCGAGCTGCGCCGGCAATGTTAAGGCCCGCAGCCGAGCCGCACCGGGCACTGAAACGTCCCGCAGCCGAGCTGCGCCGGCAATGTTAAGGCCCGCAGCCGAGCCGCGCCCCGGGGAAGAGACCTAATAAAATAAAGGTTTCCCCCCGCCCCACCCCACCCCACACCCCCACCCCACCCCACACCCCCACCACACACCCCCACCACACATACACCCCCACCACACATGACTATCCATTGAGCCATACAGCGTGAAAACAGGCCCTTCGGCCCAACCTGCCCATGCGGTCAGACATGCCCCATGCTACACTAGTCCCACCTGCCTTCTTTCGACCCATCTATATACTAAAACTCTCGTTTGTTTGTTTGTTTGTTTGTTCCTGAACAACAGCTAAAACGGTACACGATAACGCAACAATTTTAGGCCCACCCTCCTCACCGTCGTCCCTTTGGTGCTAATGGAAGAAGTTTCATTGAAATCGGTGTTATAATTTTAGTTATTCACATTTTAAAGTTTAAATCTGTCTCCTAGGGAGGGAGGGAGGGAGGGAGGGAGGGAGGGGGGGGGAGGGAGGATAAGGGGGGTTGAGGGGGATGGAGTGGAGGGGGAGGGAGGAGGGAGGGGGGTAGGGGATGGGAGGGGGGAGGGGAGGGGAGGGGAGGGGGGCAGGGGAGGTGAGTGGGAGAGGAGAGGGTGCTGCACCAATGCAGGAGAGGTTTGGGCCAAACGGGTCCACTTGGTCTAGTTCCCTCTAAACCTGTCCCATCCATGTGTCTGTCTAAATGTTTCGTAAACATTGCGATAATACCTGCCTTAACTACCTCCTCCGGCAGCTCGTTCCATACACCCTCCACCCTTTGTGGCAAAAAGGCTACCCCTCAGGTTCCCATTAAATCTTTCCCATTCACCTTAAACCTATGACCTCTGGTTCTCGATTCCCCTACTCTGGGCAAGAGACTCTGTGCGTCTACCCGATCTATTCCTCTCATGGTTTTTTACACCTCTATAAGATCACCCCTCATCCTCCCGCGCACAAAAGGATTAAAGTCCTAGCCTGCTCAACCTCTCCCTGTAGCTCAGGTCCTCGAGCCCTGGCCACATCCTCGTAAATCTTCTCCACCTGCTTTCCTGCTTGTCAACATCTTTCCTGTAACATGGTGACCAAAAATGAACACAATACTCCATAGACAGACACAAAATGCTGGAGTAACTCAGCGGGACAGGCAGCATCTCTGGATGGAAAGGATCGGTGACGTTCCGGGTCGAGACCCCCTTTTTTCAGTCCGGGTCGAGACCCTTTTTTCTCGGCCCGAAACGTCACCCGTTCCTTCTCTCCAGAGATGCTGCCTGACCCGCTGAGTTACTCCAGCATTTTTTTGTCTATTCTCTGCCACCCTTTCCAGCTTGACACCATCTTTCCTATGGCATGGTGACCAAAACTGAAGACAATACTGTAAATGTGGCCTCGCCAATGACTTATACATCTGTAACAGGGTCAGCTCACACAGAACAGCTGTTAGTTCTTCCTCTGCTGCTCCCCCTCATCGCGTGTATCCTCTGTTCATTGTTTCCTGCTGACTCTCTCTCTGCCGGTCCCCTTCCTCCCTACCTGTGGTGCAGCAACTCAACTGTGAGCCCCAGGCTATTATTCCTTGTGCAACTGATCGTCTTCGTTGCCATCTGCACTACAGCCTCTGGCTGGCTCCATCAGCAATATCTGTCCCCATGTGTGTTTGAACTAAGTGCTAATAAAAACCTTTAGCTTGTACAAAATAAGCTGTCAGAAAAGAAATGCTCCGAACAAACAGGGAAACAACCAGGCATGAGAACTGTGTTTAATTGGCATCTTTTCCTGAGATTGTTTTCGGCCCTCTCTGTTCTCAATGTAAATTCATCCCGTGACAGCGCCAGAGATCCGGGTTCGATCCCGACCACGGGTGCTGTCTGTGCGGAGTTTGTACGTTCTCCCCGTGACCTGCGTGGGTTTTCCCCAGGTCCTCCGGTTTCATCCCACATACCAAAAACGTTCAGGTTTGTAGGTTGATTGGCTTCTAAATTGTCCCTGGTGAGTAGGATGTGAAACTGGGATAATGTTGAACTAGTGCATGCGGTGATTATTGGTTGGCACGGACTCGGTGGGCCGAAGGGCATGTTTCCACACTATATCTCTGAACTCGGGTTGGCAACTGTCCCGTACTAGACGGGACATCCCGCATTTTGAGCTAAATTAGTTTGTCCTGTACAGGACTGCCCTTGTCCCGTATTAGTAGGGTTGCCAATTTTCTCACTCCCAAATAAGGGACAAAGGGCGACGTCACCGCCCCGCACCCCACGTGACCTCACCCAGCCAGCGGCCACGTGCTCCCGCTCCTTGACTGGAGAGCATGCAGATAAAAGCTTTACACTGTACCTCGGTACACGTGACAATAATAAACTAAATTAAACCAAACCAAATTTGTTGGATTTTAAATAGCGAACTGGCCCCAAACCTCAAGTGCTCTCATACATTCAAGTTCAACGGTGTATTTGTTTGAGAGAATGTCAGCTATCGGTGGCTTTACCTTGCCCGTGACTCTGCTGCATGTAATATTTACCTTAGCAACAGGTTCTGCAGTTGTTGGCCCAACTTTAATTGACATCATATTGTTGAAACATCAATTTCACAAGAAATGGGTTGGATTCATTTGTGGAAAATTGAATGCGTGGGTTTGCAATATATGTTGATTTGTCATTAAGGTCATAAGGTCATAAGTGCTAGGAGCAGAATTAGGCCATTTGGCCCATCAAGTCTATTCCGCCATTCAATCATGGCTGATCTATCTTTCGCTCCTCACCCTGCCTTCTCCCCATAACCCCTGACACCCGCACTAATCAAGAATCTATCTATCTCTGCCTTAAAAATATCCATTAACTTGGCAATGAATTCCACAGATTCACCAACCTCTGACTAAAGAAATTTCTCCTCATCTCCTTCGTAAAGGAACGTCCTTTAAATCTGAGGCTGTGCCCTCTGGTCCTAGACTCTCCCACTAGTGGAAACATCCTCTCCACATCCACACTATCCAAGCCTTTCACTATTCGGTAAACATGAAAAGATCTTGGCTTCTGTGATAAACTGCTCAATGTCATAGAGCCTTAGAGTTATACAGCACGGAAACAGGCCCTTCAGCCCATCTTGCCCATGCTGACCATGGTGCCCCATCTATACTAGCACCACCTTCCCATGTACCAAAGGTCTTTCAAATATTGTTATAGCTTCTGCCTCAACTACCTCCTCTGGCAGCTCATTCCATACACCCACCCACACTTGGTGTGATGTGATGCTTTATGTTTGTCAATATGTACAAATCCATCATTGTACTGAACGTGCAAGAAGACGAAGGTTTAGGACAATTGAATCATTAAATGACTTTTACTTGATGATACAAATGTCATTAGTGTGTGTAAGATAGTGTTAGTGTGTGGGGTTCAATAGACAATAGACAATAGGTGCAGGAGGAGGCCATTCGGCCCTTCGAGCCAGCACCGCCATTCAATGTGATCATGGCTGATCATTCTCAATCAGTACCCCGTTCCTGCCTTCTCCCCATATCCCCTGACTCCGCTATCCTTAAGAGCTCTATCCAGCTCTCTCTTGAATGCATTCAGAGAATTGGTCTCCACTGCCTTCTGAGGCAGAGAATTCCACAGATTCACAACTCTCTGACTGAAAAAGTTTTTCCTCATCACAGTTCTAAATGGCCTACCCCTTATTCTTAAACTGTGGCCCCTTGTTCTGGACTCCCCCAACATTGGGAACATGTTTCCTGCCTCTAACGTGTCCAACCCCTTAATAATCTTATACGTTTCGATAAGACCCCCTCTCATCCTTCTCTGGTCAGTGAGAAGGGCCTTTCTTCGCGCTTTATTTCCAAACTAAACTAAACTAAACTAAACTAAACTAAATTAAATTGGAATAAACAATTGTGTAAAAACAAATATGTTGTCTTCATAACGTCCCTGCTGCCTCTTAGTTAATTAATCATCGAGTACAGTCACCGTTGGCATGCATGCAGCTAATTAACATGTCTACTCTTAAAACATTCTCCAAGTGGCACTGTAGAGTCTTTTTGTCTTCATTGGAGCAGGCAGAGTGAGTCATGGCTTAATGTCTCATGTAGAGAAGGACATTGCTGGAAACGCATCATCAGCTCGGTGGTGAGGTGCTGTCAGCTTAAATAGCGTTTGTTCAATTCTTGGGAAAAGGGTTGATTCCATGAACTTCCGACCCAGGCTAGATTATCAGTGCTTAATCAACCAGACACTCTGTGGGCTGATTTGACCCGGTGAGCTTCAACTACCTTTCACCCAACACCTCAAGTGCTCTATTCACAAAATGCTGGAGTAACTCAGCAGGTCAGGCAGCATCTCGGGAGAGAAGGAATGGGTGACGTTTCGGGTCGAGACCCTTCTTCAGACTGAAGAAGGGTCTCGACCCGAAACGTCACCCATTCCTTCTCTCCCGAGATGCTGCCTGACCTGCTGAGTTACTCCAGCATTTTGTGAATAAATCGATTTGTACCAGCATCTGCAGTTATTTTCTTATACCTCAAGTGCTCTCGTACATTAAAGTTCAACGGCGTATTTGTTTGAGAGAATGTGTTTAAGGCTCAATAAGTCCGCAAATTCGTAAGTCGCGGGAGCAGAGTTAAGCCATTCAGCCCATCGGGTCTATTCCAGCATTCCATCACGGCTGATCTATCTTTCCCACTCAACCCCATTCTCCAGCCTTCTCTCTGTAACCACTGTCACCCATACTAATCTGGATTCTGTCAATCTCCGCTTTAAAAAAATACCCAATGACTTGCCCTCCACAGACTTCTGTGGCAATGAATTCCACAGATTCACCACCCTCTGACTAAAGAAGATCATCCTTTTTATTCTGAAGTTGTTCCCTCTGGCCCTAGACTCTCCCACTAGTGGAAACATCCTCTCCACATCCACTCTATCTAGGCCTTTCACTATTTCATTGTTCTGTGCAGGATATATGACAATCAAACACTCTTGATTCTTGACTCTTGGGTCCACTGTTGTTTGTCATCTATATTAATAATTTGGATGACAATGTTGTTAAAATGATTAGTAAGTTTGCTGATGGCACCAATAATCGGTGATGTGATGGACAGTGTAGATGTTGCACTTAAAATTACCATTAGATCTAGATAAACTGGGGGAGTGGAATTACAAATGGAATTTAATTTGGACATGTGCAAAGTGCAGCATTTTGGGAAGTCAAACCAGGGCAGGATCTACACAGTAGCTTTTGATGGAACTGGAAGGTTTAAATTACAAAGAGAGTTTGGATAGGTTAGGATTTTCCTTTCCCAGGAGAATAGGAGAAATGTAGCAATGTGTACGATATATAGCAGTAATTGTTGTTGCAACTTAACTAATAGATTAATACTGAGACAGCTTTCAATTCCTTTCCACAAAGCATGCATGTGGAGCTCCCATAGTTATCATATCATATCATATATATACAGCCGGAAACAGGCCTTTTCGGTCCACCAAGTCCGTGCCGCCCAGCGATCCCCGTACATTAACACTATCCTACACGCACTATGGACAATTTTTACATTTACCCAGCCAATTAACCTACATACCTGTACATCTTTGGAGTGTGGGAGGAAACCGAAGATCTCGGAGAAAACCCACGCAGGTCACGGGGAGAACGTACAAACTCCTTACAGTGCAGCACCCGTAGTCAGGATCGAACCTGAGTCTCCGGCGCTGCATTCGCTGTAAAGCAGCAACTCTACCGCTGCGCTACCGTGCCGCCCTTGTAGTGAAAGGGCTGGATAGAGTGGATGTGGAGAGGATGTTTCCACCAGTGGGAGAGTCTAGGACTGGAGGTCATAGCCTCAGTATTAAAGCATGTACCTTTAGAACGCAGATGATGAGGAATTTCTTTAGTCAGAGGGTGGTGAATCTGTGGAATTAATTGCCACAGACAGCTGTGGAGGTTAAGTCAATGGATATTTTAAAGACGGAGACTGACAGATTCTTGATTCATACGGGTGTTAGGGCTTATGGGGAGTAGGCAGGAGAATGGAGTCGAGAGGGAAGGATAGATCGGCCATGATTGAATGACGGAGTAGACTTGATGGGCCGAACGGCCTAATTCTGCTCCTAGAACTTATGAACTTATGGAGTCATGCAACACAGAAACAGGCCCTTCGACCCAACTTGCCCATGCCAACCAAAATTCTCCATCTACACTGTATGTAGGAAAGAACTGCAGATGCTGGTTTAAATCGAAGGTGGACACAAAATGCTGGGGTAACTCAGCGGGGCAGGCAACGAGACAAGCAAATAGAGATGCTGCCTGTCCTGCTGAGTTACTCCAGCATTTCGTATCTACGCTCCATCTATACTTGCCCTACCTGCCCAAGTTTGGTCCATATCTCTCAAAATCTTTCTTGTCCTTGTAGCTGTCCAAGTATCTTTCAAATACTGTTATTGTTCCTGCCTCAACTACCTCCTCTGGCAGCTCGTACACTGTACCCACCATCCTCCGAGTGAAAAAGTTGCCCCTCAGGTTCCTGTTAAATCATTCCCCTCTCACCTTAAACCTATAGTCATTGGAGACACACCAAAGTTTGTTTGCCTTCTGAGGAATTGGAGGCATTAAAAAAAAATCTCTTTCCTTGACGGAGATGCGTTTTTTTCCCGTATCGTATCTCCATCCGCACTGCGGCCTAACATCGAGGAGTTGGCGGTCTCTGCTGGAGACCGACTTCGGGAGCTACAAACGGGGGAGCCTGAGGACTTAACATCACGCAGCCAGCGATCCCTGTCGGGGATCGACCTCTGAACTCCAACCGCGGGAGCCTGCGGACTTTAACATCGTGGAACTAGCGGTCTTGGTTAGGGATCCACTTCGGGAGCTCCAAGCCGCGGGAGCTTCGATCGCCCCGACGCGGGGGCTCACGACCGCCGGCTGCGGGACCTTCGATCGCCCCGACTGCGGATGGTTCAACTGCCCCGACCGCAGGATAAAATGAGGAAAGAAGATTAGACGTTATTGCCTTCCATCACAGCGAGGAATGTGGGGAATCCGCTGCGGTGGATGTTTATGTTAACCTTTATGTAGTTGTGTGTCTTGTTGCTTTTTTTCAGTATAGTAAAACGAATATCACTGTACCTTAAGTGGTACACGTGACAATAGAAAACCTTTGAAACCTTAATTCTATGATTTTATGATTTTAGGTTTTGAACTTTGTCTGGACAGTTTTAACGTGAAAATTGGAAAACACTGTTCAATTGGACATCCATGCGGGGGTGAACCAGAGGTAACAGGTGGCACGGTGGCGCAGCGGTAGAGTTGCTGCCTCACAGTCCCAGAGACCCGGGTTCGATCCGACTATGGGGTGCTGCCTGTACGGAGTTTGTACGTTCCCCCCGTGACCTGCGTGGGTTTCCTCTGAGATCTCCGGTTTCCTCCCACACTCCAAAGTACTGCAGGTTTGCAGGTTAGTTGGCTTTGCGTATGTGCAAATTGGCCCTGGCGTGTGTAGGATCGTGTTAGTGAGCGGGGATGGCTGGTCAGTGCGGGCTCGGTGGGCCGAAGGGCCTGTTTCCTCGCTGTATGTCTAAGCTGAACTATATGGGAACAAAGGAGTTGCCTTTTGGCTGAGGAATGGGCTGCACCTTGAAAGTAGGTGGGAAAGTAAATTATTATCTGAATGATGTCAAGTTAGGAAAAGGGGACGTACAACGAAATCTGGGTGTCCTAGTGCATCAGTCACTGAAAGGAACCATTTATTCACAAAATGCTGGAGTAACTCAGCAGGTCAGGCAGCATCTCAGGGGAGAAGGAATGGTTGACGTTTCAGGTCAAGACCCTTCTTCAGACTGATCAAGCTCAGTCTGAAGAAGGGTCTCGACCATCAGTCTGAAGAAGGGTCTCGACCCGAAACATCACCCATTCCTTCTCTCCTGAGATGCTACCTGCCCTGCTGAGTTACTCCAGCATTTTGTGAATAAATACCTTCGATTTGTACCAGCATCTGCAGTTATTTTCTTACACTGAAAGGAAGCATGCAGGTACAGCAGGCAGTGAAGAAAGCCAATGGAATGTTGGCCTTCATAACAAGAGGAGTTGAGTATAGGAGCAAAGAGGTCCTTCTGCAGTTGTACAGGGCCCTAGTGAGACCGCACCTGGAGTACTGTGTGCAGTTTCGGTCTCCAAATTTGAGGAAGGATATTCTTGCTATTGAGGGCGTGCAGCGTAGGTTTACTAGGTTAATTCCCGGAATGGCGGGACTGTCATATGTTGAAAGACTGGAGCGGCTAGGCTTGTATACACTGGAATTTAGAAGGGTGAGAGGGGATCTTATCGAAACGTATAAGATTATTAAGGGGTTGGACACGTTAGAGGCAAGAAACATGTTCCCAATGTTGGGGGAGTCCAGAACCAGGGGCCACAGTTTAAGAATAAGGGGTAGGCCATTTAGAACAGAGATGAGGAAAACCTTTTTCAATCAGAGAGTTGTAAATCTGTGGAATTCACTGCCTCAGAAGGCAGTGGAGGCCAATTCTCTGAATGCATTCAAGAGATAGAGCGCTTAAGGATAGCAGAGTCAGGGGGTATGGGGAGAAGGCAGGATCGGGGTACTGATTGAGAATGATCAGCCATGATCACATTGAATGGTGGTGCTGGCTCGAAGGGTCGAATGGCCTCCTCCTGCACCTATTGTCTATTGTCTATTGTCTATTGTCTATTGAAATGGAGTCACAAGCAAAAGATAAAAGGAGGACAGAAAAACAGGACCGTCTGAACAGGAAAGGCTGGGAGTACAGCAGCAGACCCACGAGCAGGACAGGAAAAGTGGGAACAATGCGGGAACCAAGTCTGCAAGTGGAGTGGAGCCGCCTGAATCACGAAAGACCGTCGCGAAATAAGCAGGGACAATGAACCTAATTGCAACCTGTTCCTGAACGCTGCGCAGATAAATAAATGAGAAGCTGTGGGCAGCAAGGCTGATAAGTAGTGAAAACAAAACCAATAACTGAAGGAGACAGGTGGTATTCACAAGCTTCATCAGCAGTTAAACTTCACAGATCTGGACAATGAGAGGAAATAGAGGGGGTGGGTGAAGCAATTCTATTCACATCGGGACCAAGTCACATTGCTGGCTGCTGTGAGATGATATTACACAATAGTCAGCGGCAATCCCACACACCTCGATATATGGACATTGATTTCTCTAACTTCAAGAAACCCCGGCATTCCCTTTTTCTCCATCCCTCCCCCACCCAAGTCGCACCAGCTTCTAGTTCTCACTTTGCAAACAGCTTTATCATTGTTACATTTAACATTTCTCATATCCTTTATCACTGTTACATTTTTGCACATTTTTCATTCATTCGTTCTCTCTCTCTCTCTCTCTCTCTCTACATCAACATCCATACTTCTCGTTTCCCTGACTAGTCTGAAGAAAGGTCTTGACCCAAAACGTCGCCCATTCCTTCTCTCCAGAGATGCTGCCTGTCCCGTTGAGTTACTCCAGCATTTTGTGTCTCTCTTCTTTATTTACCGCCTCTCACACAAGCAACTGAATCATCCAACCACAACTAGAGAGCAGTCCTGAACTACTATCAACCTCTTTGGTCACCCTTGGACTATTTCTGATCGGACTTTACTTGCTTTACCTTGCACTAAACGTTATTCCATTATCATGTATCTAGATGCTGTAAGTGGCTCGATTATAATCATGTATTGTGTTTCCGCTGGCTGGTTAGCACGCACAAAAAACAGTGACATAGAAACATAGAAAATAAGTGCAGGAGGTGGCCATTTGTCCCTTGAGCCAGCACCGCCATTCAATATGATCATGGCTGTTCATCCAAAATCAGTACCCCGTTCATACTTTCTCCCCATATCCCTTGATTCCATCAGCCCTAAGAGCTATATCTTACTCTCTCTTGAAAACATCCAGTGAATTGGCCTCCACTGCCTTCTGGGGCAGAGAATTCCACAGATTCACAACTCTCTGGGTGAAAAAGATTTTCCTCATCTCCATCCTCAATGGCCTACCCCTTATTCTTAAACTCTGACCCCTGGTTCTGGACTCCCCCAACATTGGGAACATTTTTTCCTGCATCTAGCTTGTCCAGTCCTTTTATAATTTTATACGTTTCTATAAGATCCCCTCTCATCCTTTTAAATTTCAGTGAATACAAGACCAGTCTTTCCAATCTTTCCTCATATGACAGTCCAGGGATATAGCCCAAGGGAAAAATAATTACTTCCAGGCATCTAGCGTCTTGATTTAACTACCCTCGTAAACATTTCGTGGAACTATCTATTTTCATCTGAGGAGATTCATTTGTAACTGAAGGTTTTGGCCAGCTGTGTACACCACTTCCGAGATTTATTTCCTCAAATCCTTGGCTTTTCATTATATTCTCACCCACCTCATCAATCCCATGTGTTTCTAGCACTTACATGAAAATACAGTTGGAGCAAGGAACTGCGGATGCTTGTTTACAAGGAAAAAAACACAAGGTTCTAGAGTAACTGGATAATTCAACTTGAGAAAATTGACAGGCAACGTTTCGGGTCGGGACTCTTCTTCAGACTGATTGTGCGGGGGGGGGGGGGGGGGTGGGGGGAGCGGATAGAAAGCTGGAAGAGAGGAAGGGCAGGACGAATCCTGGCAAGTGATAGGTGGGTACAAATGAAGCAAGAGGGGTTGATAGGCAGATGGTTGGTCAAAGATTGTTGATTAGTACGGGTGGCAAAGAGTTGTGGGGAGAAGGCAGGAGAATGGGGTTAGGAGGGAGAGATAGACCAGCCATGATTGAATGGTGGAGGAGACCTGATGGGCCGAATGGCCTAATACTTCTCCTATCACTTACCACCTTATGGCCAAAGGCCAGAGAGAAATAAACCATGCCAGCCAGTTAAAGGGATCAGAGAGACATCCAAGGAAGGGGGCGCTGTCACATCCTGTACAGATTTTCCTTTGACTGGATATCACACACACAAGAGATTTTCACTCCGTACACGTGACTAGACTAAAATCAAATAAAACAAAAACGGAACGGTGGAGTAGCGGGTAGATTTGCCGCCGTACAGCGCCAGAGAGCCGGGCTCGATCCTGACCACGGGCACTGTCCTCGGCCAGCCCACTATTTTGGCCAGGACCGTTTCCTCAGTGTTGGCCATGTGACTCTTGCCTTCCACCACCGCGTCCCTCTTCATTGCCCTCCTCACCATCGGAGGGATCAAAAGAAGGCACAGCCTCAAAATGGCAGCCAGCGCCATGGTGGCGCAGCGGCAGAGTTGCTGCCTCACAGCGCCAGAGACCCGGGTTCGATCCTGACTACGGGTGCTGTCGGTACGGTGTTTGTACGTTCTCCCTGTGACCACGTGGGTTTTCTCCGGGTGCTCCGGTTTCCTCGCGCACTCCAAACACGTGCAGGTCTGTAGGTTAATCGGCTTCTGTAAATTGTCCCGAGTGTGTGGGATAGAACTGGTGTTTGGGTGATCGCTGGTCAGCACGGACTCGGTGGGCCGAAGGGCCTGTTTCCATGCTGTATCTCTAAACTAATCTAAACTAAACTAAACTAAACTAAACTAGTGTAAAAGATAGACATAACATGCTGCAGTAAATCAGGCAGAATCTCTGGAGAAAAGGAGTGGGTGACTTTTCGGGTCGAAACCCTTCCTCAGAGTAGACTGGACTTCTTCAGACAAACTAATATAAAGACCAGTTTAAAATAAAGACACAGGGAAACTTACTGCCAAGCATTCTCACCTACGTTGATTCAGTCCAAAAAGATACTTATCACTTAGACAAATAACTTTTACCTTTTTGATAACCAAGGTTGGTTCGTACCCCGGCCACTCCTCCTTCTCCCCTCTCCCATCAGGCAAAAGGTACAGAAGTGTGAAAACGCACACCTCCAGATTCAGGGACAGTTTCTTCCCAGCTGTTATCAGGCAACTGGACCATCCCACCAACAACTAGAGAGCGGTCCTGTGCTACCATCTACCTCATTGGACACCTTCAGACTAGTCTTTAATTGGACTTCACTGGACTTTATCTTTCAACAAACGTCATTCACATTATTCCCTTTATCGTGTATCTGTACACGGTGGACGGCTCGATTATAATCACGCATTGTCTTTTCACTGGCTGGTTAGCACGCAACAAAAGCTTTTCACTCTACCTTGGTACACGTGACAATAAACTAAATTCAAAACTCAAAACGCCATTTGATTAAGTATTAGTCATGGAGTCATAGGGAGAAATTCATAGAGTGGAATTAGACCCTTTGGCCCAACTTGCCCACACCGGCCAACATGTCCCAGCTATATTAGTCCCACCTGCCTGCGTTTGGCCCATAATCCCTCTAAACCTGTCCTATCCATGTACCTGTCCAATTGTTTCTTAAACGTTGCAAAAGTCCCAGCCTCAACTACCTCCTCTGGCAGCTCGTTCCATACTCCCACCACCCTTGGTGTGATGTGATCCTATTAAATCGTTTCCCCTTCACTTTAAATGTCCTCTGGTTCTCGATTCCCCTACACTCTGGGCAAGAGACTTTGTGCGTCTACCCGATCTATTCCTCTCATGATTTTGTACACCTCTATAAGGTCAACCCTCATCCTCCTGCACTCCAAGGAATAGAGTCCCAGCCTACTCAACCTCTCCCTACCCTCAAGTCCTGGCAACTTCTCTGTAATCTTTCCAGTTTGACAACATGATTCCTATAACATGGTGCTCTGAATATTATTTGATTCAATCCAGCAAACTCACTCGAACTGGTGATAGGTTGTTTAGGATGTGGAATTAGACAATAGACAATAGACAATAGCTGCAGGAGGAGGCCATTCGGCCCTTCGTGCCAGCACCGACATTCAATGTGATCATGGCTGATTATTCTCAATCAGTACCCCGTTCCTGCCTTCTCCCCATACCCCCTGACTCCGCTATCCTTAAGAGCTCTATCCAGCTCTCTCTTGAATGCATTCAGAGAATTGGACTCCACTGCCTTCTGAGGCAGAGAATTCAACAGATTCACAACTCTCTGACTGAAAAAGTTTTTCCTCATCTCAGTTCTAAATGGCCTGCCCCTTATTCTGCAACTGTGGCCCCTTGTTCTGGACTCCCCCAACATTGGGAACATGTTTCCTGCCTCTAACGTGTCCAACCCCTTACGTTTCGATAAGATCTCCTCTCATCCTTCTAAATTCCAGTGTATACAAGCCTAGTCGCTCCAGTCTTTCAACATATGATAGTCCCGCCATTCCGGGAATTAACCTAGTAAACATACGCTGCACGCCCTCAATAGCAAGAATATCCTTCCTCAAATCTGGAGACCAAAACTGCACACAGTACTCCAGGTGCGGTCTCACTAGGGCCCTGTACAACTGCTCCTATACTCAACTCCTCTTGTTATGAAGGCCAACATTCCATTGGCTTTCTTCACTGCCTGCTGTACCTGCATGCTTCCTTTCAGTGACACCCAGATCTCGTTGAATTACGGGGGTGAGTGGCGGAATGTTTCAGGAGGATTATTTTGGGAGAGGTGCAAACCTACAAGAAAATGCGAGCCTGATGCGGTTTGTTGGCACAAACAGGAACGTAAATGAGACACTTGGAAAATAAATGGCATCATTGCACCGAACTCGGCACCAAAAGTCACAGTGAGAAGTTCCCACCCATATTAAAGTGGAGCGCAAGTAGAGGCAAGGCAAAGATCGGGGAGAATTGTCTGGCTAACTTACATGCATGCTTGCAGAAAAAGCATTGCTGGAAGAGGATATCTCCTCATTTCCTTTCGATGGGCTACTTGAATCTGCTCCACCGAGATAAGAGATAATGACACAGATTAATTATACAGGCAGCGGGCTCGCACAATTAGTGAGCAATTTACCAGGAAGCAGAAAAGGAGAGACCAAGAGAAAAATTGAAAACAACTTAATCATTGTCGATTCCTGCAAAATACTTCTGGTTTATTCTGAACTGGACAGACAGGGCAAATTTTAATCAAAGGTGGAAGCTGTTATGAAAGTTCTGTGATCGTGAACTCACCGAATGGTGAAAGGCCCGGATAGAGTAGATGGGGAGAGGATGTTTCCACCACAGTGGGAGAGTCTAGGACCAGAGGTCACAGCCTCAGAATTAAAGGACGTTCCTTTTGGAAGGAGATGAGGAGGAATTTCTTTAGTCAGAGGGTGGTGAATCTGTGGAATTCATTGCCATGGAAGGCTGTAGAGGCCAAGTCAGTGGGTATATTTAAGGCAGAGATGGATAGATTCTTGATTGGTACGGGTGTCAGGGGTATGGAGGGAAGGCAGGAGAATGGGATTGAGAGGGAAAGATTGATCAGCCAATGTTGAATGTGGAGTAGACTTGATGGGCTGAATGGCCTAATTCTGCTTCTATCACTTATGAACATGAACTTATGGCATCGCCAAGCTGAATTCTTAGAGTCATAGAGTCACACAGAGTGGAAACAGGCCCTTCGGCCTAACTTGCTCACGCCTGCCAACATGTCCCATGTACACTAGTTCTACCGGTCTGCGTTTGTCCCTCTAAACCTGTCCTATCCATATACCCCTCTAAATGTTTTTTAAGCATTTTGATAATACATGGCTCAACTATCTCCTCTGGCAGCTCGTTCCATATACCTAACACACTTTGTGTAAAAAAAGTTACCCCTCGGGTTCCTATTAAATCTTTTTCCCCTCATCTTAAACCTATGACCTCCAGTTCTTGATTCCCTTACTCTGGGTAAAAGACCATGCATTTAGCCTTTCTATTCTTAGTTCAGATACCTTGCCACACTTTGCCAATTGTGATTCGGCACTGTGTTTATATTTCCAAATCTATATCGTTTATTCACAACCAATTCAAATATATAGGAAAAAGACACAAAGTGCTGAAGTAACTCAGTAGGTCAGGTAACATCGCTGGAGAACATGGATAGGCAATGTTTTGGGTTGAGATCTTTCTTCAGACTGAAGTCTGGCTGAGAAGTCGTCTGAAGAAGGGTCCTGATCCGAAACATCACCTATCTATGTTCCCCAGTGATGTTGCCTGACTTGCTGAGTTACTCTCGGAAAATAACTGCAGATGCTGGTACAAATCGAAGGTATTTATTCACAAAATGCTGGAGTAACTCAGCAGGTCAGGCAGCATCTCGGGAAAGAAGGAATGGGCGACGTTTCGGGTCGTTCAGACTGAAGAAGGGTCTCGCCCATTCCTTCTCTCCCGAGATGCTGCCTGACCTGCTGAGTTACTCCAGCATTTTGTGAATAAATACCTTGCTGAGTTACTCCAACACTTTGTGTTCTTTTGCTTATTAACCAGCATCTGCAGTTTGTTTCCTCAGCTGGGCAGCACGGTGGCGCAGCGGTAGAGTTGCTGCTGTACAGCGCTTACAGCACCAGAGACCCGGGTTCGATCCCGACCACGGGTGCTGTCTGTACGGACTTTGTATGTTCTCCCCGTGACCTGCGTGGGTTTTCTCCGAGATCTCCGGTTTCCTCCCACACTCCAAAGTACTGCAGGTTTGTTGGCTTGGCGTATGTGTAAATTGTCCCTGGCGTGTGTAGGATCGTGTTAGTGTGCGGGGATGGCTGGTCAGCGCGGACTCGGTGGGCCGAAGGGCCTGTTTCCGCGCTGTATGTCTAAGCTGAGCTATATGGGAACAAAGGAGTTGCCTTTTGGCTGAGGAATGGGCTGCACCTTGAAAGTAAGTGGGAAATGGAGTCGCAAACAAAAGATAAAAGGAGGACAGAAAAACAGGACCGTCTGAACAGGAAAGGCTGGGGGTCCAGCAGCAGACCCACGAGCAGGACAGGAAAAGTGGGAACAATGCGGGAACCAAGTCTGCAAGTGGAGTGGAGCCGCCTGAATCACGAAAGACCGGCGCGAAATAAGCAGGGACAATGAACTTAATTGCAACCTGTTCCTGAACGCTGCGCAGATAAATAAATGAGAAGCTGTGGGCAGCAAGGCTGATAAGTAGTGAAAACAAAACCAATAACTGAAGGAGACAGGTGGTGTTCACAAGCTTCATCAGCAGTTAAACTTCACAGATCTGGACAATGAGAGGAAATAGAGGGGGTGGGTGAAGCAATTTTACTCACATCGGGACCAAGTCACATTGCTGGCTGCTGTGAGTTGATATCACACAATAGTCAGCGGCAATCCCACACACCTCGATATTTGAATATTGATTTCTCTAACTTCAAGAAACCCCGGCATTCCCATTTTCTCCATCCCTCCCCCACCCAAGTCGTTTTCCCCCCACGAAGGCGTACAGGTTTGTGGGTTAATTGGCTTGGTAAAAATGCATAAAAATTGTCCCCAGTGCGTAGGATGGTGTTAATGTGCAGTGATCGCTGGTCGGTGCGGACTCGATGGGCCGAAGGGCCTGTTTCCACGTTGTGTCTCTAAACTAAACAAAACTAAACTAAAACAAAACAAATATATAGGACATCACCTTGGACATTGCATTAGGCAATAGTTAATAGATAATAGACAATAGACAATAGGCAATAGACAATAGGCAATAGACAATAAACAATAGGCAATAGACAATAGGCAATAGACAATAGATAATAGACAATAGGTGCAGGAGTAGGCCATTTGGCCCTTCGAGCCAGCACCACCATTCAATGTAATCATGGCTGATCATTCACAATCAGTACCCCGTTCCTGCCTTCTCCCCATACCACCTGACTCCGCTATCATTACACTTATTTACTAATTACATGTCATGTTGGAGTGACCTGGAGCTCCTGGTTGTACTTTAGCAGTGGCCTTTCCCCATAGTTGTCGCAGCGACAGCAGCAAACACAAGCTCCTGGACCCTAGAATTCACCCGTCTCCAACATTTGGGAGTGTAGAAAGGAACTGCAGATGCCGGTATATACTGAAGATAGACACAAAGTGCTGGAGTAACTCAGCGGGTCAGGCACCATATCGGGAGAGAAGGAATGGCTGACGTTTCGGGTCGAGACCATTCTTCAGACTCCGCTGTGGTAGTGAGTCTGGGTTAAAACGTGGTCGTAGAGCTGGAGGGCAGGAGGAATCACAGAGGGGGAGCAGAGAGAGAGCATGTTGCTAAACTCCTCGTCGAAGAGAGGGGGAGAAATTCTTCAAAGTAGACATACCTTGAGGAGAAGTCGCAGTGGAGCGGCAAGAAGTGTAGGAAAAAAAACTGCAGGTGCTGGTTTAAATTGAAGGTAGACACAAAATGCTGGAGTAACTCAGCGGGTCAGGCAGCATCGCGGGAGAGAAAGAATGGGTGACGTTTCGGGTCGAGACCCTTCTTCGGAATCCTGGCATTTTTTAAGGACAATATGTCATTTCTTACGTCTAACTGTAGCAAAGATTCAGTATATGGTCTTGTTGATGTGGACATTGGGTTGCAGAGCACGGGATTTGCTGTAATGCTCTCCATGGCTAACAGACTTACTATAAGACCACTGTACTTACTACAAGGGGCGGCACGGTGGCGCAGCAGTAGAGTTGCTGCCTTACAGCGCCAGAGACCCGGGTTCGATCCTGACTATGGCTACTACTCACTGGAGTTTATTCACTGGGGTGTGGAAGGATGAGAGGGGATCTTATAAAGACATCTAAAATTATGAAAGGACTGGACAAGCTAGATGCAGGAAAAATGTTCCCAATGTTGGGCGAGTCCAGAACCGGGGGCCACCGCCTTAGAATAAAGGGGAGGCCATTGAAAACTGAGGTGAGAAGGAACTTTTTCACCCAGAGAGTTGCGAATTTGTGGAATTCTCTGCCATAAACGGCAGTGGAGGCCAAATGACTGATGGATTTAAGAGAGAGTTAGATAGAGCTCTAGGGGCTAGTGGAAACAAGGTATATGGGGAGAAGGCAGGCACGGGTCATTGATTGTGGATGATCAGCCGTTATCACAATGAATGGCTTGAAGGGCAGAATGGCCTCCTCCTGCACCTATTTTCTATGTTTCTATGTTTCTACTGTCTGTACGGAAGTTGCACGTTCTCCCCGTGACCGCATGGGTTTTCTCCGGGTGCTTCGGTTTCCTACCACACTCCAAAGACGCGCAGGTTTGTAGGTTAATTGGCTTTGGTAAGTTGTAAAAGAAAATTGTCCCTAGTACGTGCAGGTTAGTGTACAGGGTGATTGCTGATAGGCGCGGACTTGGTGGGACAAAGTTTCCTTGTTGGTTCTCTAAAGTCTAAAGTCTCGATATGAAACCTGGAATTCTTCGAAAGGCGTATTGACCAAGTCACCAAGTCATTAAATCCAGAGGATGGTTTTATTTGCAGTGTTTAACCCCTTTTGACACTTGCTTTATGACTGTTTGAGATTAAACTGTTATTCATGTGAATGGAATGGAAAACTGTGACAGAACAGAACGATGTTGTCCAGCCGGAAAGGGTAAAGAGAAGGTTTATGAGGATGTTGCCAGGACTAGAAGGTTTGAGCTGTAGGGAGAGGTTGAGTAGGCTGGGACTCTCTGCCTTGGAGCGCAGGAGGACGAGGGGTGATCTTGGAGAGTTCAATAGTCAATAGTCAATTTATATGTCACATACACATAAATGTGCAGTGAAATGAACAATTACCCGCAGTTCAACAATAAGACCAATAAGAATAATCAATAAAAATGCAATAACACATACAATCACAACCAACACCAAACAAAAAGAAACATCCATCACAGTGAGTCTCCTCCAGTCACCTCCTCACTGTGATGGAAGGCCAGAATGTCTTTTTCTCTTCCCTGCATGAGAGGAATAGATTGGGTAGGTGCACAGAGTCTCTTGCCCAGAGTCGGGAAATCGAGGACCAGAAACCATAGGTTTATGGTGAAGCGGAAAAGATTTAATAGGAATCTGAGCGGTAACGTTTTCACACAAAGGGTGGTGGGTGTATGGAGCAAGCTGCCAGAGGAGGTAATTGAGGTTGGGATTATCCCAACGTTTAGGAAACAGTTAGACGAGTACATGGATAGGACAGGTTTGGAGGGATATGGACCAAACGTAGGCAGGTGGGACTAGTGTAGCTGGGACATGTTGGTCGGTGTGGGGCCAAAGGGCCTGTTTCCACACTGTAAGACTCTATGACTCTATGACTGAATGGGCTAATTCTGCTCCTATGTTGGCCGATGTGGGCAAGTTCGGCTGAAGGGCCTGTTTCCACACTGTATCACTATGGCTCTATGACTCTAACATTTGATGTACAGTAAATATACTTAGAGTCATAGAGTCATAGAGTGACACAGTGTGGAATCAGGCCCTTCGGCCCAACTCGCCCACACTGGCCAACAATGTCCCAGCTACCCGAGTCCCACTTGCCCGCGCTAGGTCCATAACCCTCCAAACCTGTCCTGTCCATGTACCTGTCCAACTATTTCTTAAACGATGGGATAGTTCCAGCCTCAACTACCTCCTCTGGCAGCTTGTTCCATACACCCACCACCCACCACCCTCTGCGTGAAAAAGCTACCCCTCAGATTCCTATTAAATCTTTTCCCCTTTCACCCGTATTTTGAACCTACTAAAGGTGAACTTTGCTATCCATGTATATATATATGTGTGTGTACTCATCACAATATCTCTGATGTTTATACTATGATTTAAAAAAAAAATATAGTAATAAATTGATCAGTTAAGTTTCTTTGTCATTTATTCTCCATCAACATAAAAGGCTTGCAATTTTCTCTGTTCTATCTAATTACAGCGCACTTCATTGATTCTGTTACTTCCTTTGTGAATTGAAGTCGTAAATCTCTTTCTAATGAGTGAGCAACCAGATTAGTGGGAATCTTTCTAATGAGAGCTACGATTTTTTCCCCCCCTGCTTTCAATTTTCATAACATCTAAGCGTCACAGAAATATTAAAAAAGAATAAATTGTTCAATCACAGGATTGATGAAATTCAGCTGTGATGAACGACTTACCTGCAAAACATTTAACTGGTTATTTGCTTCAATCCTGAGCGGCTTAGGTAGAATGTAGAACGTAGACCAGAACAGCACAGGATGAGAGAGGAACGGTGGCGCAGCGGTAGAGTTACTGCCTTGCAGCGCCAGAGACCTGTGTTCGTTCCTGACTACTGGTGCTGTTTGCACAGATTTTGTAGCTTCTCCCCCTGACCCGCGTGGTATTTCTCCGAGATCTTTAGTTTCCTCCCACACTCCAAAGACATCCAGGTTTGTAGGTTAATTGGCTTGGTGTTAATATATAAATGTCCCTCGTGTGTGCGGGGCAGTGTTAATGTACGGGGATCGCTGGTCGATGGGGATTCGGTGGGCTGTTCGAAGGGGCTGTTTCCGCACTGTATCTCCAATCTAAACTAAACTAAACGGGCCCTTCGGCCCATAACGTCTGTGCCGAACATGATGCCAAGACCATCACTTCTCTACTTGCACATAACCAAATCCCTGAAGAAGGGTCTCGACCCGAAACTATATCCATTTCTTTCCTTCACAGACGTTGCCTGGCCCGCTGAGTTACTCCAGCATTTTGTGTCTATCTTTGGTGCAAACCAGCATCTGCAGTTCCTTCCCACACATTCCCTGCATATCCAGATGAGTATGCAAAAGTCTTTTAAATGCCACTAGCGTATCTGCTTCAAACACCATCCCAGGCCAAGCATTCCGGGCACTCACTGCACTCATTGTAGGAAACTTGCCCCGCCAATCTACTTTAAACTTTGCCCCTCTCATCTTCAAGCTAAGTCCTCTAGTATTTGATTTTTTTCCATCCTGAGAAAAATGTTCTGACTGTCTACCCTACCGATGACTCTCATACATTTACATATTGGTTTATTTCAATTTCTAAGAGCCCTGAGAGTAAACTTGACATTGAATAGTGTAGGTATTATCTCATGAGGTTCTGATCAGGTCATGAGTGATAGGAGCAGAATTATACCATTCGGCCCATCAAGTCAACTCCGCCATTCAATCATGGCTGATCCATCTCTCCCTCCTAACTCCATTCTCCTGCCTCACTCAGAGAGTTGTAAATCTGTGGAATTCTCGGCTTCAGAAGGCAGTGGAGGCCAATTCTTTGAATACATTCAAAAGAGAGCTAGATAGAGCTCTTAAGGATAGCGGAGTCAGGAGGTATGGGGAGAAGGCAGGAACGGGGGAACTGATTGAGAATGATCAGCCATGATCACATTGAATGGTGGTGCTGGCTCAAAGGGCCTCCTGCACCTGCTTGTCTTTTGTCTATCGTCTTCACCCTGTAATCCCTGACACTGCGAATATTCCCAGTGGAAAAATGAAGGGCGTCACGGTGGCGCAGTGGTAGAGGCACTGCCTTACAGCACCAGGTACCCGGGTTCGATCCTGACTACCGGTGCGGTCTGTACGGAGTTTGTACGCACGAGATGCAACACCTGTCCCTTTACCCCCCCCCCCTCAACTCCATCCAAGGACCCAAACAGTCTTTCCAGGTGAGACAAAGGTTCACCTGCACCTCCTCCAACCTCATCTATTGCATCCGCTGTTCTAGATGTCAACTTATTTACATCGGCGAAACCAAGCGCAGGCTCGGCGATCGCTTCGCTGAACACCTGCGCTCGGTCCACATTAACCAAACTGATCTCCCGGTGGCCGAGCACTTCAACTCCCCCTCCCATTCCCAGTCTGACCTT
Source organism: Rhinoraja longicauda (assembly GCF_053455715.1). NCBI lineage: Eukaryota > Metazoa > Chordata > Chondrichthyes > Rajiformes > Arhynchobatidae > Rhinoraja > Rhinoraja longicauda. The sequence continues at coordinate 43,135,891 of NC_135967.1, read as the reverse complement.
TCTGTCATGGGCCTCCTCCAGTGCCATAGTGAGGCCCACCGGAAATTGGAGGAACAGCACCTCATATTTCGCCTGGGCAGTTTGCAGCCCAGTGGTATGAACATCGACTTCTCCAACTTTAGATAGTTCCTCTGTCCCTCCCGTCCCCTCCCCCTTCCCAGATCTCCCTCTATCTTCCTGTCTCCACCTATATCCTTCCTTTGTCCCGCCCCCCTGACATCAGTCTGAAGAAGGGTCTCGACCCGAAACGTCACCCATTCCTTCTCTCCCAGGATGCTGCCTGACCTGCTGAGTTACTGCAGCATTTTGTGAATAAATACCCGAGAACAAAGACACTGAAAGGCTCTACTTAAGATCTCTCTGCAGATACTCTCCCTCCTATGGAGTACTTGACTGTACCTGCTCCTGAGTCATGTGATTGGTGTGGGTTGCACGCTCCCTGTTCTCTTGTTCAATGTTTAAATAACCTTCCTTGGAATCTAACAATTAATTGGTCTTGTGCTACTGTTTCCTGCTGGTGCAGAAGAAAGAACAATGGACTGCCTGTCTCCCCTAAGTTGATGTGATGTCGGGATCATCTCTCACTGTGTAGGCAGTGACTCTCCCACCCATACCCAACGTTCATCACTGAAATCAGCCTGAAGAAGTGTCCCGACCCAAAGCATCACCAATCCATCTTCTTCAGAGATGCTGCCTGAATCCCTGAGTTATTCCAGCATTTGGTGTCTTTTTTTTCCTGCAGTACTTAATCTAGGTTGACATTTCAAAGCAGTACCTAAACGCTGCTGCACCCTGAGATGCTTTGACAGAAATGTTTAGCAGAAGCATGATCTTCCCTCTTTGTTAAATGGAATAAGTCCCAGGCCAATAATAAATGTGGTGTAGAAGAGTTTTTCCCAGGTCGTTTTAGTTTAGTTTAGTTTAGAGATACAGCGAGGAAACAGGCCCTTCGGCCCATCGAGTCCGCACCGACCAGTGATCTTCCCACACTAGCACCATCCTACACACACTAGGGACTATTTACAATTTTAACCAAAGCCACGGTAGCGCAGCGGTAGAGTTGCTGCTTTACAACGAATGCAGCGCCGGAGACTCAGGTTCGATCCTGACTACGGGTGCTGCACTGTATGGAGTTTGTACGTTCTCCCCGTGACCTGCGTGGGTTTTCTCCGAGATCTTCGGTTTCCTCCCACACTCCAAAGACGTACAGGTATGTAGGTTAATTGGCTGGGCAAATGTAAAAATTGTCCCTAGTGGGTGTAGAGTAGTGTTAATGTACGGGGATCGCTGGGCGGCACGGACTTGGTGGGCCGAAAAGGCCTGTTTCCGGCTGTATATATATGATATGATATGATATGATACCCATTTAGATACATTTAGAACGGAGATGAGGAAGAACTTTTTCAGTCAGAGAGTGGTGAAGGTGTGGAATTCTCTGCCTCAGAAGGCAGTGGAGGCCAGTTCGTTGGATGCTTTCAAGAGAGAGCTGGATAGAGCTCTTAAGGATAGCAGAGTGAGGGGGTATGGGGAGAAGGCAGGAACGGGGTACTGATTGAGAGTGATCAGCCATGATCGCATTGAATGGCGGTGCTGGCTCGAAGGGCTGAATGGCCTACTCCTGCACCTATTGTCTATTGTCTATACCCACAAATCTGTACAGTATGTCTTTGGAGTGTGGGAGGAAACCGAACATCTCGGAGAAAACCCATGCGGTCACGGGGGGGAACGTACAAACTCCGTACAGACGGCACCCGTTGAAGTTGAACCATCCCATGAGTTGAGTTTCAACAGGGGTCACACAGAAAATATGAGCGAATAGCACTTAGTCATAGAGTCTTACACCGTAGAGATAGGCCCTTCATCCCAGCGTGCCCACACCAACCAAAATGCCCCATCTACACTGGTCCCACCTGCCTGTGTTTGTCCCAATCCTTCTAAACATCTCCTGCAGTGGTGGACTAGCGCTGGAGGACACCACAGCTGGGCTTGGCCAGGCCGACCCTGCAATGTCGCCAGGACAACAAACCTTCACGGTCAGACCAAGATCCCTGCACTTTGTAACAACTGGGCCTTGAAAATGGTGCCAAACTGGCGACTCTGTATACAGTCTCAGTGTAGTGCTGCTACAGACTTGTACTGTATCTAAGTGCTTATGGATAGTGACACTTGTACTGAACTGTATACAAATATGAATTTCGCGGTGGTGAAAGGCCTGGATAGAGTGGCATGGAATGATACATTAATTGCCAGGCCTTTCGCTATTCGGTAAGCTTCAATGAGGTCCCCCCTCATCCTTCAATGATAGACAAAGTGACCTCCACTCCTTAACACAGTGCAATCTTTAACACAGAGATATGAGTGACTGCCGATGCTGGAGTCTTGAGCAGAAAACAAAACTGCTGGAGGAACTCAATGGGCAAGCATCGTCTGTAGTTGGGGTGGAGGAGGGGGGGGGGGGGGGGGTGGAGGAGGGTGGGGGGGGGGGGGGGAAGGCGATGGGGAATGGCAGGTGATGTTTTGGTTCGGGACCTCTCTTCAGGCATGATCCCTAACACCGATGTTTCACTGGTAATCCATTGAGAGGTTCTGGCTGATAAAGAATAATGGCTCATATCTTCCTTTGCAGGCTAGCCTGTACTGATTCCAACGCATCGATGAATGAATGGTTTCTTCTGCACCAGCAGGAAACAGTAGCACAAGACTGATTAATTGTTAGATTCCAAGGAAGGCTATTTAAACAATGAACAAGAGAACTGGGAACGTGCAATCCACACCAATCGCTTATGACTCAGGAGCAGGTACAGTCAAGGAGCGGCACGGGCTCCATGGGCCGAAGGGCCTATTTATCTCTAAAGGTTAAAGTCTAAAGCAAATTCAAAAATCTACTTCCTGAGTAGGAATGAAATGGGAGGGTGGCCAGGGTGATGTGGGCCTTCAATGCATTCAAGAGAGAGTTAGATAGAGCTCTTAAGGATAGCGGAGTCAGGGGGTATGGGGAGAAGGCAGGAACGGGGTACTGATTGAGAATGATCAACCATGATCGCATTGAATGGTGGTGCTGGCTCGAAGGGCTGAATGGCCTACTACTGCACCTATTGTCTATTGTCTATTGTCTCATGGGATGGTTCAACTTCAACGGGTGCTGTCTGTACGGAGTTTGTACGTTCCCCCCCGTGACCGCATGGGTTTTCTCCGAGATCTTCGGTTTCCTCCCACACTCCAAAGACATACTGTACAGGTTTGTGGGTAAAATGGCTTTGGTTAAAATTATAAATAGTCCCTAGTGTGTGTAGGATAGTGCTAGTGTGGGAAGATCGCTGGTCGGTGCGGACTCGATGGGCCGAAGGGCCCGTTTCCACGCTGTATCTCTAAACTAAACTAAACTAAAACGACCTGGGAAAAACTCTTCTACACCACATTTATTATTGGCCTGGGACTTATTCCATTTAACAAAGAGGGAAGATCATGCTTCTGCTAAACATTTCTGTCAAAGCATCTCAGGGTGCAGCAGCATTTAGGTACTGCTTTGAAGTGTCAACCTAGATTAAGTACTGCAGGAAAAAAAAAGACACCAAATGCTGGAATAACTCAGCGAGTCAGGCAGCATCTCTGAAGAAGATGGATTGGTGATGCTTTGGGTCGGGACACTTCTTCAGGCTGATTTCAGTGATGAACGTTGGGTATGGGTGGGAGAGTCACTGCCTACACAGTGAGAGATGATCCCGACATCACATCAACCTAGGGGAGACAGGCAGTCCATTGTTCGCCAAACAGAGGTTGCGTAGCAACCCGCCTCCTGGCCCGGGCAGCCACCATTGGTGGAGTGGGAGCACGTGGCCGCTGGCTGGGTGAGGTCACGTGGGGCGTGGGCGGTGACGTCACATTTTGTCCCTTATTTGGGAGTTAGAAAGTTTGCAACCCTAACTGTAAACAATATACAAACGAGGAAAAAAAACATTCAGTGTCTATATACATATATATATATATATATATATATATATTTACAGCGTGGAAAATAGAACGGACTCTCCTGAAGGATTGGCTGCAGGCTAAGTTTATTCTTCACCGCTAGTAGCAAAGGGTCCATTTCTTGCTGTCGGTCCAGTCGCTCAAGTGGAATGTTATTTCTACGTCAAATTCAAATCCATAATATTTTGTGGCCACAAGGGGGTGCCATTTGCCAAAGTTTGGTCTATTACTGAGCAATGTGATTGTATTAACCTCGCACTGCTGAAGAAAGCACAGGGTGAGTTGGGTGTTGTGCAGAGATATGTGGACCTCCACCTGTCTCCCCCAGCTCACTCTGTGTTCTCTGGTGGATTAACTTTAACGCTTTTGCAGAGTTGGCTGTGTGGTGCCCACTCTGATAAATAAGCAACTACTTGCGTAGATATTTGGAGCAGGTCATTCGGCCTAATCGTGGTCTTTGTCACCGTAGGCAGTTCCTCGGAACTTTAGCATGAGTTGCCTCCACTGCGTTTTGCTTCCATTTTGGCGGCGTGGCACAACGCTCTTGGGATGTGCCACGGAACCGGGCGTAGACGGACCTGACGGGCCGCTGCCGACAAAGGTGGACATGGTGGTCTGTGGTCTGCACGGGGGACGCTCGGAAGCTTAGTGTACAAAATCATGAGAGGAATAGATCGGGTAGATGCACAGAATCTCTTGCCCAGAGTAGGGGAATTAAGGACCAGAGGACATAGGTTTAAGGTGAAGGGGAAAAGATTTAATAGGAATCTGCAGGGTGACAGGAAGAACGTACAAACTCCATACAGTCAGGATCGAACCCGGGTCTCTGGTGCTGTCAGGCAGCAACTCTACCGCTGCGCCACTGTGCAGTCCTTCCGATAACTACCACTAAGTGGCCAGATATTGTTCCAAATTAAATTGAAGCCATCATCTCCAGTCCTTTCACAAACTAGATGGACCCCTTCCCTTTCTCCGGCTATTATTCCAGCTATCTTTCTCCAAGCTATATGTTGAAAAATGTGGCATCATATTTCATGATTCCATCTCTGTCACAGATGATTTATTTCTGCAATCTTTGATTCTGCTTTTGTTTTCCCTTGGCCTGCACGTCCGTACACTGAAAGACCCCGAACTCTACTGCCTGCAATCGAACCTGAACAAACAAGAAAAGCAGAGACTGCTGAAAACACTCAGTAGATCATCCATGCAACTGTGGAAAGACAAACAGAGTTAAAAAATTCAGATTGGAGGCACCTAAACCAAATTTTGTTTGACCATCGTGGTAAAGGAGACTTTCGTTACATTGGCCTTCATCAGTCAAGGGATTGAGTTAAAATGCAATAAAAAGGAACTGGTTTATAGACAGACACGGAATGCTGGAATAATTAAATGGGTCAGGCAGAATCTCTGGAGAAAATGGATAGGTGACGTGTCGGGTCGAGACTCTTCTTCAGTCTGGATATATTTTAGTTTAGTTTAGAGACACAGCGCGGAAACAGGCCCTTTCAGCCGACCGGGTCCGCACCGACCAGCGATCCCTGCACATTAACACTATCCTGCACACACTAGGGACAATTTTTACATTTACCGAGTCAATTAACCTACATACCGGTACGTCTTTGGAGTGTGGGAGGAAACCGAAGATCTCGGAGAAAACCCACGCGGGTCACGGGGAGATCGTTCAAACTCCGTACAGACAGCACCTGCAGTCGGGATCGAACCCGGGTCTCCAGCGCTGTATTCACTGTAAGGCAGCAACTCTACCGCTGCGCCACCGTGGTGCCGTCTGGCAGTTCACGTAAGAGCGTTTGGCGGCACTGGGCCTGTACTTGCTGGAGATTAGAAAAATGAGGGGGGACCTCATCGAAACATACCGAATAGTGAAGGGTTTGGATAGAGCGGATGTGAAGAGGATGTTTCCACTAGTGGGAGAGTCTAGGACCAGAGGTCACAGCCTCAGAATTAAAGGACGTTCCTTTAGGAAGGAGACGAGGAGGAATTTCTTTCCTGGTGGTGAATCTGTGGAATTCTTTGCCACAGAAGTCGCCAATTAATATTTTTAAGGCAGCGATAGATAGATTCTTGATTAGTACAGGTGTCAGCGGTTACGGGGAGAAGGCATGAGATTGGGGTTTGGAGGGAGAGATAGATCAGCCATGATTGAATGGTGGAGTAGACTTGATGGGCCAAATGGCCTAATTCTACTCCTACCCCTTATGACCTTCGGAGGTTGTTGCAGCAGGAACTATAACAGCATTTAAAATATATTTGAATTGTTACATGGATAGGAAAGGTTTCGAGGGATATCGGCTAAACACAGACCGGTGGGGCTGGTGTAGATGGGGCATGTTGGTCGGCATGGGCTAGTTGGACAGAATGGCTGTGTGACTCTATATGACTACGAATAATTAAAATGTTTTCTTATTTCTCTTCATTATGTTTACACTACTTTCTTTGGCTTTCCTCTTGTTCTCTCTAATGCTTGACATATGGAATTGTGGTAACATTCCTCCTCAATGTGGTAACATTATAAGTAATAATATTGATCTAAAGAGGGGTTCCAATCCAAAACATCACCTATTCTTTATCTCTAGAGAGGCTGTGTTACTCCAAAGTTGGTGTAAACCAGCACCTGCACACTGGGGACAATATACAATTTTACCAAAGCCAATTAACCCACAGACCTGTACGACTTTGGAGTGTGGGATGAAACCGGAGGAAAGATTATTAAGGGGTTGGACACGTTAGAGGCAGGAAACATGTTCCCAATGTTGTGGGAGTCCAGAACCAGGGGCCACAGTTTAAGAATAAGGGGTAGGCCTTTTAGAACGGAGATGAGGAAAAACTTTTTCAGTCAGAGAGTTGTGAAGCTGTGGAATTCACTGCCTCAGAAGGCAGCAGAGGCCAATTCTCTGAATGCGTTCAAGAGAGAGCTAGATAGAGCTGTTTTGATAGCGGAGTAAGGGGGTATGGGGAGAAAGCAGGAACGGGGTACTGATTGAGAATGATCGGCCATGATCACATTGAATGGTGGTGCTGGCTCAAAGGGCCGAATGGCCTGCTCCTGCACCTATTGTCTATTGCCTATTGTCTAACTCACGCAGGTTATGGGGTTGAAGTCTCTTGAGTGGGATTTGAACCCACAAAGGTCTGACTCAACCTCCTGCATCCTGCCACGACTGATCTATACTTGGCGATCACACCAGCCACTTAACCCAGCAGGGTGCACACTTAGCAGGCAAGATGATATGCTTTAAGCTTAAGGAAATAAGGGAGAAGATTGCAAATAACAAATAATTGCTCGTTTCTTTTTACTTCAAAAAAGCTTCGTCATCTTCAGCCCCACGGGACTGCCCAGGGTGAAGAATAAAGGGCAACGAGGTGGTGGAAAGACAGATTGTGACAATACAGTTAGTTTTAGTTTTAGAGATACAGCGCGGAAACAGGCCCTTCGGCCCATCGAGTCCACGCCGACCAGCACACTTACACTGTCCTACACACACTAAGGCCAATTTACAATTTTTACCAAAGCCAATTAGCCTACAAACATAGAAACATAGAAACATAGAAAGTAGGTGCAGAAGTAGGCCATTCGGCCCTTCGAGCCTGCACCGCCATTCAATATGATCATGGCTGATCATCCAGCTCAGTAACCTGTACCTGCCTTCTCTCCATACCCCCTGATCCCTTTAGCCACAAGGGCCACATCTAACTCCCTCTTAAATATAGCCAATGAACTGGCCCCAACTACCTTCTGCGGCAGAGAATTCCACAGATTCACCACTCTCTGTGTGAAAAAAGACTTTCTCATCTCGGTCCTAAAAGACTTCCCCCTTATCCTTAAACTGTGACCCCCTTGTTCTGGACTTCCCCAACATCTGGAACAATCTTCCTGCATCTAGCGTGTCCAACCCCTTAAGAATTTTGTAAGTTTCTATAAGTATAAACCTGTACATCTTTGGAGTGTGGGAGGAAACCGGAGCACCCAGAGAAAACCCACACAGGTCACGGGGAGAACGTACGTACTCTGTGCAGACAGCGCCCATGTTGCTGCCCAATGTAACTTTGTCATTTTAGAAACAAGGAGCTGGTATAAGCAAAAGGACACGAAGTAGTGGAGTGACTCAGTGGGTCAGGGGTCAGGCAATATCTCTGGGGAGCATGGATAGGTGATGCTTCAGATCAGAAGCAGGCCAGAAATGTCACCTAATCCACAGACAGACACAAAATGCTGATGTAACTTAGCAGGTCATGCAGCATTCCTGGAGAACGTGGATAGGTGACGTTTCGGGTCGGAAGCCTTCTTCACCAGGGGTGCTGAGTTACTCCAGCATTTTGTGTCTATCACAAGTTCACAAGTTATAGGAATAGAATTAGGCCATTCGGCCCATCGAGTCTACTCTGCCATTCAATCATGCCTGATCTCTGCCTCCCATTTTCCTGCCACCTCCCCATAACCCTTGACACCCGTTCTAATCAAGAACGTTTATCTCTGCCTTAGAAATATCCACTGACTTGGACTCCACTGCCCTTTGCGGCAATCTATCTCTGGTCTATCTTTGGTATAAACCAACATCTGCAGGTCCTGGTCATTGTGTCTCCTATTCACATTCTCCAGAGATACTTCCTGACCCGCTGTGTTACTCCAACACTTTGTGGACCTTTCTCTTTCCATTGCTGTAAAGTCCCAGTAATTAAATGAATTTTAGCCAACGTTGGTCATAAATTACCACTGACTTGATTATAATTAGCCTACGATGGCAATTTTAAACGGTTGAAAGTTCTGCTCCTATAACTTATGAATCTATAAACCTGTGTCCCGGGGAAGCGCACGGGCCCGATCCACCCGCTGACCAACCGCGCCGCCGCCATCGCCACCACCGACCAGAACCATGACCGAAGCCCGGAACTCGCCCCGGTAGGCCCGACTCGCCCCACAGGCCTCACAAGGGACTGCGGTGAAGCTGGGCAGTGAGGTCGGTCTGGGCCGAAGGAGCCTCGGTGGTGGTGATGATGGGGGTCTCGGCGGTGGGGACGATGGGGCCTCGGTGGTGGTGATGGGGGTCTCGGCGGTGATGGTGATGGGGTCTCGGCTGTGGTGGTGATGGAGTCTCGGTGGTGATGGGGTCTCGGTGGTGGTGGTGGTGGTGATGGGAGTCTCGGCTGTGGTGGTGATGGAGTCTCGGTGGTGATGGGGTCTCGGTGGTGGTGGTGATGGGGGTATCGGCTGTGGTGGTGATGGGGGTCTCGGCGGTGGTGGTGATGGGAGTCTCGGCGGTGGTGGCGATGGGGATCTCGGCGGTGGTGGCGATGGGAGTCTCGGCGGTGGTGGTGATGGGGGTCTCGGCAGTGGCAATGATGGGAGTCTCGGCGGTGGTGGCGATGGGAGTCTCGGCGGTGGTGGTGATGGGGGTCTCGGCAGTGGCAATGATGGGAGTCTCGGCGGTGGTGGTGATGGAGTCTCGGCAGTGGCAATGATGGGAGTCTCGGCGGTGGTGGCGATGGGGGTCTCGGCGGTGGTGGTGATGGGGGTCTCGGCAGTGGCAATGATGGGAGTCTCGGCGGTGGTGGTGATGGAGTCTCGGCGGTGGTGGCGATGGAGTCTCGGCGGTGGTGGCGATGGAGTCTCGGCGGTGGTGGTGATGGGAGTCTCGGCGGCGGTGGTGGTGATGGGAATCTCGGCGGTGGTGGTGATGGGAGTCTCGGCAGCAGCGGGGCCTCGCGGTCGATGAGCATGACAGGGGGGGGAGACAATGGGGACCTGGTGTGGGGGGGGACCATCGTGAGGGACGGTGGGAGAACAAAGGGGTACCCAGTGTGTGAGAGAGGCGGGGGGGGGCACTCCAGTTTAGAATCCTCTGCCCAGGGGATAAATCTGTGTTTGTTCGTTTGTTCTGGTGAAGGCGCTGTGCACACGGCCGCCAGCCAACAGTCACTTGTCCTTGTGTGTTGTGACTGTCGGCAGACCAATTTCCCTCCTGGGATGAATAAAGTTTTATCGTGTCGTATATATCTTCCATTGGAATTAATTCACAAAATGCTGGAGTAACTCAGCAGGTCAGGCAGCATCTCGGGAGAGAAGGAATGGGTGACGTTTCGGGTCGAGACCCTTCTTCAGACTGATGTCAGGGGGGCGGGACAAAGGAAGGATATAGGTGGAGACAGGAAGATAGAGGGAGAACTGGGAAGGAGGAGGGGAAGAGAGGGACAGAGGAACTATCTAAAGTTGGAGAAGTCGATGTTCATACCACTGGGCTGCAAACTGCCCAGGCGAAATATGAGGTGCTGTTCCTCCAATTTCCGGTGGGCCTCACTATGGCACTGGAGGAGGCCCGTGACAGAAAGGTCAGACTGGGAATGGGAGGGGGAGTTGAAGTGCTCGGCCACCGGGAGATCAGTTTGGTTAATGTGGACCGAGCGCAGGTGTTCAGCGAAACGATCGCCGAGCCTGCGCTTGGTTTCGCCGATGTAAATAAGTTGACATCTAGAGCAGCGGATGCAATAGATGAGGTTGAAGGAGGTGCAGGTGAACCTTTGTCTCACCTGGAAAGACTGTTTGGGTCCTTGGATGGAGTTGAGGGGGGGGGGTGGTAAAGGGACAGGTGTTGCATCTTGTGCGTACAAACTCCATGCAGACCCGGGTACCTGGTGCTGTAAGGCAGTGCCTCTACCACTGCGCCACCGTGACGCCCTTCATTTTTCCACTGGGAATATACGCAGTGTCAGGGATTACAGGGTGAAGACGATAGACAAAAGGCAACAGGTACAGGAGTAGGCCATTCGGCCCTTTGAGCCAGCACCACCATTCAATGTGATCATGGCTGATCATTCTCAATCAGATTCCCCCGTTCCTGCCTTCTCCCCATACCTCCTGACTCCGCTATCCTTAAGAGATCTATCTAGCTCTCTCTTGAATGTATTCAAAGAATTGGCCTCCACTGCCTTCTGAAGCAGAGAATTCCACAGATTTACAACAGGTGTTGCATCTCGTGCGGTTGCAGGGGAAAGTGCCTGGGGTTGGGGTGGTTTGGGTAGGAAGGGACGAGTGGACCAGGGAGTTACGGTGGGAACGGTCTCTGCGGAACGCAGAGAGGGGAGGGGATGGGAAGGTTGAAGACTGAGGTGCCCACTGTGTCATCTTGACAAACGTGACCTGTTGTCTATTGTCTATTAGGAACGGGGGAACTGATTGTGAATGATCAGCCATGATCACATTGAATGGCGGTGCTGGTTCGGAGGGCCAAATGGCACCTATTATCCATATGTCAAGACTGATGTGCCCAAAGAGACAACTTGTACACAAACATTTAATAACATTTATGCATCTTAAGTCTCCTCTTGATTATTTCTCGGTTCAGCGAACTTTCCCTTAAGCAATGTGTGAACTACAAATGGGACTAATTTATTAATCTACTCAGCAAGGTTATTGCTCAACTGCAATATGGAAAAATGATTTCCGCTCAACAATTTAATTGTTTGAGTAGACTTGATATTTGATGTATGTCAAAAACCTAATGAAATGCAAGTGAAAACTAATGAGCTTTGTTTGTGGAACAGCACTAAGTACAAACAGGGCATCACCTCTGGAAAAGAATTAATGAGACTAGATGGTGGGACATCTTTTAATTTGGAAAGTACAGTTCAGTTTCAACACATCACTAATTTATGAATTAAATGATGATTTTCTATTTTCTGCTGCATATCAGAAAAGTTATTCAGATGCCTGATAAAGGATTTGATTGGCACGATGGCACAGATAAGGAATGCTGGAAAGTGACAACATCGCAAACCTGCATTTATATAGTCACTTTCACATCGTCTATGAGTGGCGGAGGTTAAGAACTGACCAAGACTGACCACGGCAGGAACTGACCAAGAGCAATGTGGAATTAAAAATGTAAAAGATTGTTTTGATTTATATGGTTGCCCAGCAGTACATAGCGCCTCTGCCTCACAGCGCCAGAGACTCGGGTTTGATCATGGGGGCGCAGGGTTGTGGGGCGGTTTAGTAGGAGGTTACCTCATAATTGGAGCGTGGGCAGGTTGGCGTGGGTCTTTGATGATACTGGATGATACTGGCTGCTTTTTTGAGGCCATACTTCCAATAGATCCCCTCAATGGTGGGGAGATGGCCCGGCCATATGCAATATGCAAGCTGCTGATGCATAGGCCAGAATGTAAGGATGAGAGGAGATCTTATCGAAACGTATAAGATTATTAAGGGGTTGGACACGTTAGAGGCATGTTCCCAATGTTGGGAGAGTCCAGAACCAGGGGCCACAGTTTAAGAATAAGGGGTAGGCCATTTAGAACAGAGATGAGGAAAATCTTTTTCAGTCAGAGAGTTGTGAATCTGTGGAATTCTATGCCTCAGAGGGCAGTGGAGGCCAATTCTCTGAATGCATTCAAGAGAGAGCTAGATAGAGCTCTTAAGGATAGCGGAGTCAGGGGGTTTGGGGAGAAAGCAGGAACGGGGTACTGATTGAGAATGATCAGTCATGATCACATTGAATGGCGGTGCTGGCTCGAAGGGCCGAATGGCCTCCTCCTGCACCTATTGTCTATTGTCTATTGTCTATTGTTCACAACTGACGTAGTATGGGCAGCACGGTGGCGTAACGGCGGAGTTGCTGCCTTCCAACGCCGGGTTTCGATCCCGACTATGGGTGCGTCTGTACGGAGTTTGTACGTTCTCCCCGTGACCATGTGGGTTTTCTACGAGTGCTCCGGGTTTTCTCCCACACTCCAAAAACATACAGGTTAGTAGGTTAATTGGCTTCGGTAAGTTGTAAAATTGCTCCAAATGTGCGTAGGTTGGTGACTTATGAACTTATGAACGAACGTGAGTGGGCGATCGCTGGTCGGCGAGGACTCGGTGGGCCGAAGGGCCTGATTCCGCTCTGTGTCTCTAAAGTCTGGAGTCTAAAGTAAACTGAACAAAAGTTGTCATGGTTTTTCTCGTCTGTCATGTAGGAGAGAACCGAAGATCGATTTCCTCTGATCATCTTGACAGTCTGTGTTTGAATTCATCCACTGGTGTCTTTGCATGCCAGAAGAATGATAAGTCAATCCATTAGGAAAGTATCAGAGCTTCACCTTACAGTGACAGGACAGTGGCAGTGAAGTCTAAATTGTTATGTTTAAAGGTTAGCAGAAAGGTTACCACAAGTTTGCAGGAATAAAAGTGGTAGACTGTACACTATTTGTGGCTTGGAGCAAGAAGATAACGTTTAACCATTTTTGTGCAAATTTAGTCTGAGGATGGGTGAGTTGTAGACAGCCTGCTGTGGCCTCATTAACTCATGGGTCACACAAGTCATAGAAACATAGAAAATAGGTGCAGGAGTAGGCCATTCGGCCCTTCGAGCCTGCACCGCCATTCAATATGATCATGGCTGATCATCCAGCTCAGTAACCTGTACCTGCCTTTCTCTCCATACCCCCTGATCCCTTTAGCCACAAGGGCCACATCTAACTCCCTCTTAAATATAGCCAATGAACTGGCCTCAACTACCTTCTGTGGCAGAGAATTCCACAGACTCACCACTCTCTGTGTGAAGAAATGTCTCTCCCTCTTCTCCCCTCTCCCCACGTGTAAGGGGTGCAGAAGGGGTGAAAACGCACACCTCCAGATTCAGGGACAGTTTCTTCCCAACTGTTGTCAGGCAACTGAACCATCCTCTCTCATCAGCTCGAGTGCAGTCCTGACCACACTGGGGAATTTTGAACTATCTTTAATTAGACTTTATCAGACTTCAATGATGTATCCTTGCACTAAATCTGAAGAAGGGTCTCGACCTGAAGCGTCGCCTATTCCTTTTCTCTGGAGATGCTGCCTGACCCGCTGAGCTACTCCAGCTTTTTGCATCTGTCTTCAGTGTAAACCAGCATCTGCAGTTCCTCCCAGCACAAATTTAGTTTTGAGATACAGCTTGGAAACAGGCGCTTTGGCCCTCTGAGTCCGCGCCGACCAGCGATCACCCGTTCACGTTAGTTCATAAGTTCATAAGTCGCAGGAGCAGAATTAGGCCATTCGGCCCATCGGGTCTACTCTACCCTTCAATCGTGGCTGATCTATCTTTCCCTCCGTGCCAAGAGCGGCACGGTGGCGCAGCGGTAGAGTTGCTGCCTTACAGCGAATGCAGCGCCGGAGACTCAGGTTCGATCCTGACTACGGGCGCCGTCTGTACGGAGTTTGTACGTTCTCCCCGTAACCTGCGTGGGTTTTCTCCGAGATCTTTGGTTTCCTCCCACGCTCCAAAGACGTGCAGGTATGTAGGTTAATTGAATGGGTAAATGTAAAAATTGTCCCTAGTGTGTGTAGGATAGTGTTAATGTGCGGGGATCGCTGGGCGGCATGGACTCGGTGGGCCGAAGGGCCTGTTTCCGCGCCGTATCTCTAAAATCTAAAAAAAAATCTAAAAAGAAATCTCAACGCCATTCTCCTGCTTACACCCCGTAACCTTTGACACCCTTACCAATAAAGAACCTGTCTATCTCTGTTTTAAAAATACCCACCGACTTGGCCTCCACAGACTTCCACGGCAGTGAATTCCACAGATTCACCACCCTCTGACTAGAGAAATTCCTCCTCGTATCCATTCTAACGGTACGTCCTTTTAATCTGAGGCTGTGCCATATAACCAAACAGACAGATAAACAAACAATAATAGTGCAAAATCAAAAATTATAGAAACATAGAAAATAGGTGCAGGAGTAGGCCATTCGGCCCTTCGAGCCTGCACCGCCATTCAATATGATCATGGCTGATCATCCAACTCAGTAACCTGTACCTGCCTTCTCTCCATACCCCCTGACCCCTTTAGCCACAAGGGCCACATCTAACTCCCTCTTAAATATAGCCAATGAACTGGCCTCAACTACCTTCTGTGGCAGAGAATTCCACAATTCCACATTATGCCCCTAGGTTGCTGCAGTTTGGAGCCTATTTGTGGTGTTTCACAGCCTGGTGGCTGTCGGGAAGAAGCTGTCCCTGAACCTGGACGTTATAGTTTTCAGGCTGCTGTACCTTCTTCCCGATGGCAGGGGTGAAATGAGAGGGTGGCCAGCCAGGGTGGTGTGGGTCTCTGATGATGCCGGCTGCCTTTTTGAGGCAGGGGTCCCTTCGATGGTGGGGTGGGTGAATGCCCGTCCGAGATGGGCGGCCGTGTTCAGGTTTTGTTACCTTGCTCTCGCCTCTTTGAACGAAGAAACATAGAAAATAGGTGCAGGAGTGGGCCGTTCGGCCTCTCGAGCCAGCACCGCCATTCAACGTGATCATGGCTGATCATCCAAAATCAGTAGCCCGTTCCTGCTTTTTCCCCCCCGTATCCCTTGATTCCGTTAGCTCTGAGAGCTAAATCCAACTTTCTCTTTAAAACGAAGGTCAAACCATACTCTCTGTACCGTGTACTGCAGCTCGTTATATCTCGTGTGAAGCCCAGTGAAGGCGAACTGTCCAATTACCTTGATTGTCACGTTGCCGGAGTGGTGGGAAGCAATAAGCGGAACATGAGTGGCGTTGAAAGAATCACGCACCCCTCAATATCGTTCTCGGGGAAAGCGTTCATTCAGTGAATGTCCAACTTATTGTTGGCTGTCATTCACCTTGCACATTACTCAGCCGAGATGGCACTTTTATTCCGGAACAATCTCCCGCAACAGCCTTGATGATTTCAGAACCATATATCAGGGAGGTTTAACGGCAATTAGTGATTTCTCCTGCAGTGCACCCTCACCACTGCAGCAAGCCATCCGCAGACCAAGTATAATGAGGCTCGTGGAAATGAGCAGAATTGTAATGGCTCTGACACGGACAATTTGAAGCCTTGTGTTAAATTGGATGCGGGCACAGTGATTGCGTCGTACAGGAAAATTATTGTGATTCGGAAAGGATTTTGCACTCCTAAAAAATGCAGGGAACGATGATAAAGGAGGTCCAAGGTACAGGAAGCAAAATACCGACGAAGTGGTGCAGCGGTAGAGTTGCTGCCTTACAGCGCCAGAGACCCGGGTTCCATCCTAACCACCATTTGCTCTGCCTATCGCGCTTGAGCTTGGCTTGATTGCATTGATGTATGGTATCATTTGATCTATTTGGTTAGCAGCATGCAAATCTTGGCGGCACAGCGGTAGGTTGCTACCCTACAGCGCCAGAGAAAGGCGTTCCATCCCGACTACGGGTGCTGCCTGTACGGAGTTTGTACATTCTCCCCGCGACCGCAAGGGTTTTCCCCTGGACCTGGATAGACTCGGCTTGTACTCGCTGGAATTTAGAAGATTGAGGGGGGATCTTATAGAAACTAACAAAATTCTTAAGGGATTGGACAGGCTAGATGCAGGCAGATTGTTCCCGATGTTGGGGAAGTCCAGAACAAGGGGTCACAGCTTAAGGATAAGGGGGAAGTCTATTAGGACCAAGATGAGAAAGTTTTTTTTCACACAGAGAGTGGTGAATCTGTGGAATTCTCTGCCACAGAAGGTAGTTGAGGCCAGTTCATTGGCTATATTTAAGAGGGAGTTAGGTGTGGCCCTTGTGGCTAAAGGGATCAGGGGGTATGGAGAGAAGGCAGGTATGGGATACTGAGTTGAATGGCGGTGCAGGCTCGAAGGGCCGAATGGCCTACTCCTGCACCTATTGTGGTACCGCTGCACGGTAGCGCAGCGGTAGAGTTGCTGCTTTACAGCGAATGCAGCGCCGGAGACTCAGGTTCGATCCTGACTACGGATGCTGCACTGTAAGGAGTTTGTACGTTCTCCCCGTGACCTGCGTGGGTTTTCTCCGAGATCTTCGGTTTCCTCCCACATTCCAAAGACATACAGGTATGTAGGTTAATTGGCTGGGTAAAAGTAAAAATTGTCCCTAGTGGGTGTAGGATAGTGTTAATGTACGGGGATCGCTGGGCGGCACGGACTTGGAGGGCCGAAAAGGCCTGTTTCCGGCTGTATATATATGATATGATATGATATGATATTTTCTATGTTTCTAGCTCCGGATTCCTCCTGCCTGTCCCGCTGCGCCACCGTGCCACCCTTTCTGTCCCTGTTATTTGACTCACTAAATAGTGACGCAGAAGATTCGTTGAGAGCTACGAGCGCTATCAGGTGCTTCAATCCTGACTTCCTTTCATGTTGAAGATAGACACAAAGTGCTGGAGTAGTAACTCAGCCGGTCAGGCAGCATCTGTGGAGAAAAAGGACGGGTCACACTTTGGGTCGGGACACTTTCTCTTGGATGATCAGCCATGATCACAATGAATGGCTGTGCTGGTTCGAAGGGTCAAATTGCCTCCTCCTGCACCCATTTTCTATGTTTCTATAAACACAAAGTGCTGGAGCAACTCAGCGGGACAGGCAGCATCTCTGCAGAGAAGGGATGGGTGATGTTTCTAGTAGGGACCCTTCTTCAGTCTGAAGAAATAAGAAATGATAAATCATTTAACTTTTAGGGCGATTTGAGACTATTTAATCTCTGAAGTGACATGCTACCCCCAAACTCCAAAGTAAGGTGGGACTTTAACGATCAAAGAACAAGAGGTGAAAATGAGAATCTCGAACCAGAGGGCATTGCCACAGAATAAAAGGACATGCGTGTAGAAAGGAGACGAAGTGTACCACTGGGTGGCGCTGCGATGGCAGCCTCGCCTACAGTCTGCCCTTTATGTCCTTTTTTTGGTTATTTTTGGTGAGTTTTAAAAGTCTGTGTTAATGTGCAGCGTAGGTTTACTAGGTTAATTTCCGGAATGGCGGGAAGGCAGTGGAGGCCAATTCTCTGAATGCATTCAAGAGAGAGCTAGATAGAGCTCTTAAGGATAGTGGAGTCAGGGGGTATGGGGAGAGGGCAGGAACGGGGTACTGATTGAGAATGATCAGCCATGATCACATTGAATGGCAGTGCTGGCTCGAAGGGCCGAATGGCCTCCTCCTGCACCTATTGTCTATTGTCTATTGTCTAATGTTCTCTGGATGGTTTTATGTGGGGGGGTGGGGGGTTGGGGGAAACCTTTTTTCAAACTCACCTTGCCGGAGATGCGATTGTTTTGCAGGTCGTATCTCCGGTCGCTCTGCGGCCTAACATCGTGAAGCTAGCGGCCTTGCCCGGGACTGACTTTGAGCCCCCGCGGGACGTGGACTAACCATCAGAGCGTGTGATCCCTTGCCTGGGATCGACGCTCCAACCGCGGCCTGCGGACTTTTACATCAAGGAGCTGGCAGTCTCGGGTTGAGACCGATGTTGGGAAGCTCCAAAGCCGCACGAAGTTCGACAAGCCCCGACCCGGGGTAGATCGCCCGGCACGGGGGGAAGCTGAGATTCCCCCCCTCGATGTGAGAGCTTGATCGCCCCGACGAGAGTCACGATCGTCCCGTCAACGGAAGGTTAGAGGCCACCAATCGCTGGAGGACAAAGAAGGGAGAGATTTGACTTTTTTTAGTCTTCCATCACAGTGAGGAATGTGGAGGAGTCACTGTGGTGGATGTTCATGTTAAAATGTATTTTGTGTGCCCTGGGTATTTATTCACAAAATGGTGGAGTAACTCAGCAGGTCAGGCAGCATCACAGGAGAGAAGGAATGGGTGACGTTTCGGTTCGAGACTCTTCTTCAGACTGATGTCAGGGGGGCGGGACAAAGGAAGGATATAGGTGGAGACAGGAAGATAGAGGGAGAACTGGGAAGGGGGAGGGGAAGAGAGGGACAGAGGAACTATCTAAAGTTGGAGAAGTCAATGTTCATACCGCTGGGCTGCAAGCTGCCCAAGCGAAATATGAGGTGCTGTTCCTCCAATTTCCAGTGGGCCTCACTATGGCACTGGAGGAGGCCCATGACAGAAAGGTCAGACTGGGAGTGGGAGGGGGAGTTGAAGTGCTCAGCCACCGGGAGATCAGGTTGGTTAAGGCGGACTGAGCGAAGGTGTTGAGTGAAACGATCGCCGAGCCTGCGTTCGGTTTCGCCGATGTAAACAAGCTGACATCTAGAGCAGCGGATACAATAGATGAGGTTGGAGGAGGTGCAGGTGAACCTCTGTCTCACCTGGAAAGACTGTTTGGGTCCTTGGATAGAGTTGAGGGGGGAGGTAAAGGGACAGGTGTTGCAGCTCCTGCGGTTGCAGGGGAAAGTGCCCGGGGATGGGGTGGTTTAACCGTTCACTGTATAAATTGTTCACTGTATCCATAAAAGCAAAAGCAACCCATTAACTCACCTGCAAGAGCAATGGTAAGTTGATTTGTACCTCTGCAGGATTGTCATCACAGAAATATTTAGGCTCAGTTCTATTTTCAAAGGGAGTGATTTATCAATTTGGAAACTTAACCATCGTGGAGGAAGTATTGATGGATTAATTGTACAAGCTCGCTTGGCTAATTATTTTATGTCCAGCTGTGTCCCATCCAGCAACATTGCCCGCAGTTGGACATTAAATCAGTAAAATAAATGACTAGCAAATTCAGAGCATCATTCCAGATGCTATATGGGAGCAGTATGTATTTAGACTAGACTACTGCAACTCCCTATACACTGGGATCAGCTAATCATCCCTGTCCCGCCTACAATTGGTCCAAAACACCGCAGCGAGACTCCTGACGGGTACCCGTAAAAGGGACCACATCACCCCGATTCTGGCCTCTCTCCACTGGCTCCCAGTACAGTACAGAATCAACTTCAAGCTCCTCCTATTCACATACAAAGCCCTAAACGGGCTTCCCCCCCACCCCCCATATCAAAAATCTTCTAACCCACCACTCTATCTCCAGGTCCCTCTGGTCGGCCGATTTGGGGCTACTGACTATCCCGCGGTCTAGGCTTAAGCTCAGGGGTGACCGCGCTTTTGCGGTTGCAGCTCCGAGACTGTGGAACAGCATCCCTCTCCACATCAGAACTGCCCCTTCCATCGACTCCTTTAAGTCCAGGCTCAAAACCTATTTCTACTCCCTAGCGTTTGAGGCCCTCTGAGGGGGCGCTGTGAACTGTTTATGTATGTGCTGTTATGTTTGTGTGCCATTGTATGTTCGTTTCTTAGTACCTGAACTGATGTACAGCACTTTGGTCAATGTGGGTTGTTTTTAAATGTGCTGTACAAATAAAATTGACTGGACTATTTAGGAAGCCAAGATGTCTGAAAGGTAGAATCCTGTGTAGGAAGGAACTGTGGATGTTGGTTTAAACAGAAGCGAGACACAAAAAGCTGGAGTAACTCGGTGGGTCAGGCAGCATCTCCGGAGAAAAGGAATTAGGTGGTGATTCGAGTTGAGTCCCTTCTTCAGTCTGAGCGTCAGTGGATAGACAGTGATATAGAGTGATATAGAACAGATGAACGAAAGATATTGCACAAAAGTAAAGGATGATTGAGGAAAGGTGGAGCCCACAATGACCTCTGTTTTGTTTTCTGGCAAAGGGAATATAATCTTGTGAGGGCGGCACGCTGGCGCAGCGGTAGTGTTGCTGCCTCACAGCGTCGGAGACCTGGGTTCGATCCTGACCACGGGCGCTGTCTGTATGGAGCTTGTACGTTATACCCGTGACCTGCGTGGGTTTTCTCCGAGATCTCCGGTTTCCTCCCACACTCCAAAAACGTCTTGGCTTGTAGGATAATTGGCTTAGTGAAATTGTACATTGTCCCCAGTGTGTGTAACAAAGCATTGGTGTGCGGGGAATGCTGGTCGGCGCAGACTCGGTGGGCCAAAGGGCCTGTCTCCATGCTGTATCTCCACACTAAACTATCCCTAAACTATGCTAAAACGATACAAAGTGCCGGAGTAACTCAGCGGGTCAGGCGGCATCTCTGGAGAACATGACGTTTCGGGTTGGGACCTCTTCAGACTGATCCCAAATGTATAAAATTGTACAAGATACATAATAAGATAACATCCTCATTAACACAATGGAAACATAAGTTAACACAAACCACCTCCCACCCTATAAATGCCCGACACTAATATTCTGACGTGCCATTTTTCAACATTTAGCCTAAATCCTCACCATCGTTTCCCTTTACTTTTTTTTACAAATCCATTAAGATAAGATCCTTAGTAAAAAGAGTACAGGCTCTCCACATCCCTCTATCCATTTGATATTAATCATATTAATCGATGTATCAATCAAGATTAGACTGATGTGCGGACTCATTCAGCTAACGTTCAATGCTGTAATTAGGTCAGGAATTATCTTGAGGCAGCAACTATACTGCAGGTGAAAGATACCGATACATCTGATCTGCCCTCAAGCAAGTGGATCATACTTCCATTAGCAATGGCTCGTAATCCCCGCAACTTATTTTGCACGACACTTACAGTGGCCTCAGGTGTAAGGGCGTTTGAATAGCCCACTGCAACACCGACCGACAGTACTGTGGGATTTGTCGCTGAGTCTACTGTGCCTGCAATGTTGTGCAGCTCTGGCAGGAAGTCAGATCTGTTCCAATCACCATGGATGCTGGCTGGTGCACTGTGTACTTGCAACAATTTTAGTTTAGTTTAGCTTATTGTCATGTGTACCGTAAAACGCTTTCTTGCTGTGTGCTATCCAGTCAGTGGAAATACAATAGACAATAGGTGCAGGAGGAGGCCATTCGGCCCTTCGAGCCAGCACCGCCATTCAATGTGATCATGGCTGATCATTCTCAATCAGTACCCCGTTCCTGCCTTCTCACCAATACCCCCTGACTCCGCTATCCTTAAGAGCTCTATCTAGCTCTCTCAACAACAGTTCAACAGTTCAACAGTTCAACAGAGCTTTATTTGTCATTCGGTACCAAGGTACCGAACGAAACTACATAGCAGTCACACAAAAAAAAGAACACAAGACACATGACCCCAACACAAACGTCCACCACAGTAACTCCAAACACCCCCTCACTGTGATGGAGGCAACAAAACTTCCACTCTCTTCCCCACGCCCACGGACAGACAGCTCGTCCCCGACCGACCCCCACAGTCCCCGCAAGGGGATGGAAGTCCCCGCGGCCGAGTTGCACCGGGCGCTGAAACGTCTTGCGGCCGAGCCGGGCGATGGAAGGCCCCGCGGCCGAGCCGTGCGCAGCTAAGTCCCGCGGCCGAGCCGCGCCGGGCGATGTTAGGTCCCGCGGCCGAGCCGCACCGGGCGATGGAAGGCCCCGCGGCCAAGCCGCACCGGGCACTGTTAAGCCCAGCGGCCGAGCCGCACCGGGCGATGGAAGGCCCCGCGGCCAAGCCGCACCGGGCGATGTTAAGTCCAGCGGCCGAGCCGCACCAGCGATAAAAAGTCCCGCGGCCGAGCCGCACCAGCGATGTTAGGCCCTGCGGCCGAGCCGCACCGGGCGATGGAAGGCCCCGCGGCCGAGCCGCACCCCGCGCCGTGAGGAAGAGACCTAAAAGAGAAAGGTTTCCCCCACCCCCCACCCACACCACCCCACCCACACCACCACCCCCCACACATACACAACCAAAAAAAAACAAAAAAACATCCCAACACCGACACACAACAACAAAAAAAGGAAAAAAGACGAACAGACTGCTAGCGAGCCGCAGCCGTTAGGCGCCGCCACTTCCGCTCTCTTGAATGCATTCAGAGAATTGGCCTCCACTGCCTTCTGAGGCAGAGAATTCCACAGATTCACAACTCTCTGACTGAAAAAGTTTTTCCTCATCTCCGTTCTAAATGGCCTACCCCTTATTCTTAAACTGTGGCCCCTTGTTCTGGACTCCCCCAACATTGGGAACATGTTTCCTGCCTCTAACGTGTCCAACCCCTTAATAATCTTATACGTTTCGATAAGATCTCCTCTCATCCTTCTAAATTCCAGTGTATACAAGCCTAGTCGCTCCAGTCTTTCAACATATGACAGTCCCGCCATTCCGGGAATTAACCTAGTAAACCTACGCTGCACGCCCTCAATAGCAAGAATATCCTTCCTCAAATTTGGAGACCAAAACTGCACATGATCACAATCAAGCTGTCCACAGTGTACAGATACAATTACAATCAAGTTGTCCACAGTGTATGTGTGTGTGTATAGAAAGAAGGGTCCTGACCCAAAATGTCACCCATTCTTTCTCTCCCGAGATGCTGCCTGACCTGTTGAGTTACTCCAGCATTTTGTGTCTAACTTCGATTTAAACCAGCATCTGCAATCTTTTCCTACATATATTATATATCATATATATGCACACATATACAGCCACACACACATACACATATAAATATATTTATATATATATATATATATATATATAGATATACACACATGTTTATGTGTGTACACACACAATACAATATGTACATATGGATATATACATACATACATACATAAATACGCACACACACAAAATATTGACAATCATATTCTGATCAGTCTGAGGAAGGGTCTCGACCTGAAATGTCACCCATTACTTTTCTCCAGAGATGCTGCCTGCCCCGCTGAGTTACTCCAGCATGTTGCGTCTATCTTCAGAATATTGACTAGTTCCATTTACTTCAGCTCCTCTCCACCCAGCTGCCTATAACATTGTCAGCCTGTCATTCTCGCCCATAGATGTTCAATTGAGTTTTTCCTCAAAACCAATTGCGAATGGACAGACACAGCATGAGAGCAAACCCTTGAGCCCACCGAGTCCACGCCTACCATTGATCAAACCAGTTCTATGTTATTCCGCTTTAGCATCCACTCCCCTACACAACAGGGGAAATTCACAGAGGCCAATTAACCTACAAATTTAGTCTCAGCATCAGGTTTAGCACAAACATTGTGCGCCAAAGTGTTTGTTCCTGTGCTGTACTGTTCTGTGTTTTTCTGTACCTAAAATTGAAAAATTCTATGTCTCTTATATTGGATTGTGAGCATCCCAGGTGGAATATGAGGTTCTGTTCCTCCAGTATGCCTGTGGCCTCACTCTGGCAATGGAGGAAGCCCATTAGTGAAAGGTCATTGTGGGAATGGGATGGGGACTTGAAATGGTTAGCAATGGGGAAATCCAGCAGGCCTTGGATACCCTAACATCTTTGGATCAAAAATCTTGGATTAGTCCTGTTGTCTGACCAGTACCAATCCACAATCCAGGCCAACATCTTATCTTCAATATTATATGCTCCAAGTTTATTTATTAACCTCCTGTGTTGAAGGCTATCCAATGGTTGCCCAATCTATGCTTGGTCTTGCCGATGAAAAGGAGGCCACATCGAGAGCACAGTAGCTAAGGTTAGAGGAGGTGAGGCGAGAAAGACTTTCTTCACCCAGAGCTATCACCTCATTTCTATTTGATTTAGTTTACTTTAGAGATACAGCGTGGAAACAGGCCCTTCGGCCCACCGAGTCCGCGCCGACCAGCGATCCCCGCACACTGACATTATCCTACACACACTAGGGACAATGTATAATTATACCAAGCCAATTAACCTACAAACTTGTAAGTCTTTGGATCGTGGGCAGAAACCAAAGCACCCGGAGAAAACCCACGCAGTCACGGGGAGAACGTACAAACTCCGCACAGACAGCACCCGTGGTCAGATTCGAACCCGGGTCTCTGGCGCTGTGAGGCAGCAACTCTACCACTGCACCACCGTGCCACCTCTATTCAAAGAGACCTATTAAAAAAGTTTCACACGTAAAACCTAATATACTTTCCACTTCAAAAGTCTTCACCTTGGGCTATTTCATCATATATCATGCAAAATATGCTCAAAGTCGTCAGCTGGAATCTATTGAATTACATTTATCAATGATTTAGTTTGTTCCAGAAACAAATTCTTTACCACTGACCTTTTTTTTATTCAACTTATATTGAGATTTCATATGCAAGAATATTTTATCACTGAGACAGGTTTTCAATATTCGGGTTAAATGTCAAATGTTTACAGCACTTTCTATGCAAGAAACACCTCTTAAACATGCTCGATATTAAGAGACCAGTCACGCCAGGCTTTTATAGGAAGGAACTGAGGATGCCGGTTTAAACCGAAGATAGACACAAAATGCTGGAGTAACTCAACGGGACAAGGCAGCATCTCTGGAGAGGAGGGAATGGGTGACGTTTCGGGTCAAGACCCTTCTTCAAACTTTTTATTTGGGCATAGGTCAGTTTCTCCACAAGTCAGAGTAAAAGCTAAAGTCAGGTGTCCACAGTTTAGTTTATATAATTGCAGTAAGACCATTTCATAAGATAGGAGCAGAATTAGGCCATTCGGCCCATCCAGTCTACACCGCCATTCAATCATGGCTGATCTATCTCTCCCTCTCAACCCCATTCTCCTGCCTTCTCCCCATAACCCCCGACAACTGCACTAATCAAGAATCTATCTACCTCCATTGTCTTGGCCTCCACAGACGTCTGTGACAATGAATTCCTCAGATTCACCACCCTCTGACTAAAGAAATTCCTCCTCATTTCCTTCCTAAAGGTACGTACTTTTAATCTGAAGCTGTGACCTCTGGTCCTAGTCTCTCCCACTAGTGGAAACATCCTCTCCAAATCCACTCTATCCGATCCTGACCTTGTGATTTGTGAAAGGTGAAGGTGGATCGGGCTCGTTCTTTGCTCTGTGAAACTCCAACAGTTTTGTGAACAGGATTAAAGTTCTTTCCAGTGGTATTTGTTGAGTATCTTGGATAGAACTTGAAGCTAAATAATAGGAAGTTAATTCAGTGTTCAATCGAATATTCTTTGGCATGTCTCACGAGGCTGGCCTGCGATGCATTTGATAGAAAATGCAGCTGTAGGCAGTTACAGCTCAAGAAGGTTAGCCAACATTGCTATTGTATGCCAGTGCACCTGCCTGGAAATGAATAGGAATAACCTGGAACTCTGCAGCATCTGGGAAGTTTTTTGACGCAACACGTCCTGAGGCTCATCAGTTTAGACAATAGATAGTTTAGTTGTGCGATACAGTGCGGAAACAGGCTCTTCGACCCACCGAGTCCGCGCCGACCAGCGATCGGTGGATACAGATGAGAGTTTCTTTGAATGGGCAGATGGTTGCCCAAAGGCCAGAGATAAAAAGACAGAAAGTGTGAGACAAAAGGATTGACGCCAAAATGTGCAGGAAAGAACTGCAGATGCTGGTTTAAATCGAAGATGGACACAAAATGCTGGAGTAACTCAGCGGGACAGGACAGCATCTCGGGAGAGAAGGAATGGGTGACGTATCAGGTCGAGACCCTTCCCCAGTCTGAAACGTCACCCATTCCTTCTCTCCAGAGATGCACCCTGTCCCGCTGAGTTACTCCAGCATTTTGCGTCTATAAAGGATTGAAGAGTTACTGTATTCCTCCTCACTTCCAGCTTTCTCCTCATCACCACAATCAGCCTGAAGAAGGGTCCCGACCCGAAGCATCACCAATACATCTTCTTCAGAGATGCTGCCTGACTCGCTGCGCTATTCCAGCATTTTATGTCTTTTTTTTTCCTGCAGTACTTAATCTAGGTTGACATTTCAAAGCAGTACCTAAACACTGCTGCACCCTGAGATGCTTTGACAGAAATGTTTAGCAGAAGCATGATCTTCCCTCTTTGTTAAATAGAATAAGCCCCAGGCCAATAATAAATGCGGTGTAAAAGAGTTATCCCCAGGTCGTTTCGTTTCGTTTAGTTTAGAGATACAGCGCGGAAACAGGCCCTTCGGCCCACCGAGTCCGCACCGACCAGCGATCCCCGCACATGAACTCTATCCTACACACACCAAGGACAATTTACAATTTAACCAAGCAAATAGACCTACAAACCTGTACATCTTTGGAGTGTGGAAGGAAATTGGAGCTCCCGGGGGAAACCCACGCAGGTCACTGGGAGAACGTACAAACTCCGAACAGACAGCACCCGTGGTCAGGATCGGACGTGGGTGTGTGGCGCTGGCTGTGAGGATTTGATTATTTTCGAAGGATTTGTTTGGCGAGGACAAACGAAAGCAGTCAGAATTTGCTTTTTGGACTTCTGTCGGAAGGCAGAGACTCTCTTTGTTGAAAGAGTCCTCTAATTGGGGAGGATTTGTTCGTGTTTTCTGAAAGTCGTAGGAGCGGCAGTGGCTGGCGGAAGGCCAAGTTGCACTTGAACTGGTGGGAGCTGAGTCTAGAGCGGTGTTTGTGGTCTGTAGCATCGGAAAGCTCCCTCCCACACCGACTTTGCCCGGTCCAGGTGTGCCGGGTAAGTACGGCAACAGTGCATTGGATTTTCGTTGAAGCCGGGAGGGCGACCGAGACCTGGGGAAGAAGCCTCCGGAAGCTCCATTTTCTACGACGGGAGGATTGGCACGGACTTTTCCCTATCTTATCAGGAGGAGACTGCTTTCTGGTGCTTTGCCAGGAAAGCCTTCACGACTTTAAACTGCTGCAAATGCGTGGAGGTGCAGCAACAGCAGAAAGACTGCTTTGACTTACAAAAAACGGAGACGTTTTGTTTTGCTCCACGCCCTAAAGATGGCGGCCCCCAAGAATTATGCAGCTGCCGTACAGTCGGCAGTCTCCGTGACTAAGGGCCATGAGTTGTTGGGGCGTATACATGGGGTGAAAGTGACCTTGCAGGGCAACATTACCTTCAAGGCTGTGCTAACCGCGCTGGGGGAGACTGTTGGCAAGAAGGCCATAATGGCAGGCGCGGTGGTCAGTGGGAAGGCTGTTGTCATCCTAAAGACTGAGCAGTCGGTGGCTACCGCATTGGAAAGGGGGATCACGGTGGCTGGGATTTACATGGCGGTGGACCCATGGGGACGGCCCGTGCTGCCGGTCATGCTGTCCAACGTTCCCCCTTATGTTCCGGACGCGCTCCTGCTCCCACATGTAACTAAGCTGGGGGAGGTGCGGTCTGGGCCCACCAAACTGTTGCATAGGTTGGATGATCCCGAAATGCAGCATGTATTAACGTTCAATCGCCGTGTGTACATACAGCTAGCACAGGGGATTGATATGGAGGGGAGTTTTGAGGTTGAATGGGAAGGATTCTGCTATCGCGTGTTTTGGAACACGGGCCAAGCACGCTGCCATGCATGCAAAGAGGTGGGGCATTTCCGCAGGAATTGTCCCAAGCACCAGGCTGCCAGCTCCACCAAGGTGGCCCAGAAAGGCAGTGCTGGCCCATCTGGGGCTGCTGGTTCTACCACGGTGGCCCGTGATGACTTTGTTCCCTTGCCCCCATCCTCCATTCCCCCACCACCCCCATGTCCCGTACCTGTGGCGGGGGATGCCGGTGCAGGGTGGGGGGTGGATGAGGGGCGCTGGGAGAGACAGAACAGTAAGAAAGCTAAAAGGAAGAAGAAGAAGAACGTTCAAGCGGGACGCCAGGCAGAAGGTCACCTTAATGAGGGTCCCCCGGCAGTAGATATTATCGAGCTCGCCTCTGAGCCTGAGGGTCTGAGGGCTGGAGAGGATGAGCAGGTAGATGGCGGGGCGGAGGAACAGGCTTCAGCAATGGAGCTGACTGTACCACCGCACGCTAGTGGTTATAAGAGGAGGAGGCACGGGTCCTCTGACACGGAGAACGGCCCTGAAGGTCAGGGGCGACCTGAAGGGAGGTGTTTCTCCCCTGTTGAGGCAGAGTACCCAGTACACGCTTCCTCTGGGCAGGAGGATGCCTCTGTAGTGCAGGGACCACCTGAGAGTGGTGACACACTACCCGAGGGGGCTGTTCCCCCAGGGATTGCGTCCGCTGGCTTAGAGGGTGACCAGGGGAAGATTGATGGGGGGGACTTGAGTGTGGGGGTGGGTCCCCAGCCCATGCTCCCCATTGAGGCTACGAGTCCTATTGAGGGGTGTGCTGCCCCATCGGCTGAGGGAGCAGGGGAGACTCCGGGAACATCGCCCCCTGAGGGCCAGAGCGAGGTGGTTCCCCTGGTGGTGGGGGACGGGGACTCTCTGGGTGACGGTGCTGGG
This sequence comes from Rhinoraja longicauda, assembly GCF_053455715.1. Classification (NCBI taxonomy): domain Eukaryota; kingdom Metazoa; phylum Chordata; class Chondrichthyes; order Rajiformes; family Arhynchobatidae; genus Rhinoraja; species Rhinoraja longicauda. The sequence goes on along the minus strand of NC_135967.1, from coordinate 43,107,097 downwards.
CCGGGTGCCCTGGGTGCGAAGGAGGACATGGTCGTTTCGGATCGTGTCCTTCGGTCGGACTCCAGACGTACCCTCTCACTGCCCGCCCCGGAGATTTCCTCCAACATCACTGCCCCCAATCCGGTTACAGAGGGCGGTGGGGGTGTGCAGGAGCCTGGCCATTTACCAGGCAGCTTGCCACAGTTACAGGTACCGGTACCTGCCCCCGTCACTGATCCTGGGGGTGGGATGGTGACGGAGGAGGGACCGGGTGATGTGGCCGACCCGCCCACCTCACAGGGAGGGGTGAGCGAGGCGGCTGGGAGTCAGAACTATCCAGACTCGGGCTCAGACATTGAGTGGGAGGAGGAGGGGGACGTGGAGTCCAGCGACAGTGAGTTGATGGACTGTCCCACCCGCAGCCCCGTGTCTCGGCTTGTTGATATCTGGGAACTCCGGAAGTTTCTGAAGGACAGCAGAGGGAAGAGGAATAAGGCAGATCTGGCTGTCGACCTCTGGTCAGACCTAACGGTACCCTTGCAGTCCATTTATGCCATCCTTCAGGAGGAGGGGAACGTGGCAGGTTTATTGAAAAATGAGCGGCGCCAGCTCCAAGAGCTTTTTAAGTCCCTAAAGAAAGGGCAGAGAGCTCGGGGAGGCTCCATTCCGTCACGGGGGGCTGGTAAAAGTTCTAGTGCGCTTTCAAAATGAAGCTCACTATAGCCAGCCTGAATATTAATGGGGCCAGGGAGTCTCTCCGTAGGTTTCACCATCTCTCGGTGCTGAGGGACGGGAGGTACGCGGTGAGCTTCCTGCAGGAAACACACACTGTGGCTAGTGACGAGCCCACCTGGCTCCTGGAGTGGGAAGGGGGGGTCTACATGAGCCATCTCACCTCCATTTCGAGTGGAGTGGCCTTCCTGTTGGCCCCATCTTTCCAGCCGGAGATTGTCAAGGTGCAGGACATTGTACCAGGCCGGTTGTTGTATCTGGCCGTGCGCCTGGATGGCGTGCCGTTACATTTTATTAATGTGTACGCCCCCAAGAGCGGTGCTATGCAGACGCGGTTAACACAAGAAGTGACCGCGCTGTTGAACACCATCGATCGGGGGGAGTGTGTTTTCCTGGGGGGTGATTTTAATTGTACCCTTGAGGCGAGAGATCGCTCTGGCATTCAGCGCGATCCGGCAGCGGTCAAGACATTAAGGGAGTTGGTGGATTCTTTTGAGCTAGTAGATGCTTGGAGGAATTTCCATCCCAACTCCGGCGCCTTCTCATACAGGTTTAAGGGGGGTGGTTCCCGTATTGACCGTGTATATGTGTCTAAGGCTTATGTGTCCTGTGTCTCGGCAGCCTCCATGCGGTTGGAGCCGTGCTCGGACCACTGCCTGGTGCGAGTGGACTTTATCCCGACGCGCACACGGGCAGGGTCCGCGTACTGGCACTTCAACAACCGGCTGCTGGAGGAGCGCCGGTTCCGGGACTCATTCAAGCAGTTCTGGGCGGAGTGGAGGGAAAGGCAGGGGCGTTTCCCTTCCCTAAGGCAGTGGTGGGATGTAGGGAAGGCTTACGTCCGTCTGTTTTGCCAGGACTACACGAGGGGGTCGACCAAGGGGCGGGACTCCGAGATCGGACGGCTTGAGAGAGAGTTGCTCGACTCAGAGTCTCGCCTGGGTCAGACGGAGGGGGAATCGTGTGAGTGGGAGGAGTACCAGGAGAAGAAAGGGGCACTGAGGGACTTGCAGCTGAGGAGGTCCCGGGGCGCGTATGTGAGGTCGCGAGTCCAGATGTTGCACGATCTGGACCGCGCCTCCCCCTTTTTCTTCTCCCTGGAAAAGTGCCGAGGTGCCCGCAGGCAGTTTGTCGAGTTGCTTGCGGACGATGGCTCCTCCATCACGGATCCGGAGATGATCGGTGCCTCAGTTTGGTCGTTCTATGACACTCTGTTCTCCGAGGAAACATCTAGTGGGGAGGCACAAGGGGTGCTGTGGGAGGGCTTACCCGTAGTGTGCAGGGAGGTGGCTGAGCGCCTCGATGATCCCCTAACTCTGGAGGAGTTGACTGGTGCCCTGCACCAGCTCAGTAGGGGCAAGTCTCCGGGGCTGGATGGGCTGACTGTGGAGTTTCTTCGAGCCTTCTGGGGTGTCCTGGGGGGCGACTATGTGAAGGTGTTGGGGGAGAGCCTGGCGACCGGGGAGATGCCCTTCTCATGGCGCAGGGCAGTCGTCGTCCTGCTACCCAAGAAGGGCGATCTCCGCCTCTTGAAGAACTGGCGCCCGGTCTCTCTTCTCAGTACGGGTTACAAAGTCTTTGCACGGGCATTGGCCAATCGCCTGGGGCCCATGCTGTCCCATGTGATCCACCCTGACCAGTCCTACACAGTCCCGGGCCGGTCCATCCAGGACAATATCCATCTGGTCCGGGACCTGATCCATCTGTGCCAGAGGGCTGGTCAGTCCGTTGCCTTTCTCTCCCTTGACCAGGAGAAAGCGTTTGACCGGGTGGGACACGACTACCTTCTCGGGACTCTGCGGGCGTTTGGATTCGGACCCCATTTTGTGGCCCGGGTCCGGCTCCTATACGCTGCCGCAGAGTGCCTGGTCAAGGTCAATGGCTCTTTGTTGGCTCCCATTCACTTTGGAAGGGGGGTTCGTCAGGGATGCCCCATGTCCGGCCAGCTTTATTCCCTCTGTGTGGAGCCATTCCTGTGCCTCCTACGGAGGCGGCTGGCAGGTTTAGATTTGCCGGGGCCGGGGGTGGAGGTGGTTCTCTCGGCCTACGCCGACGATGTGTTACTAATGTTCACCGACCCGGTTGACCTGCGGAGGATGCGTGAGTGCCAGCGGGTGTTCTCAGCCGCATCCTCCGCCAGGATCAACTGGGGGAAGTGTGCTGGGCTCTTGGTGGGTCAGTGGCAGGTAGACTCCCTGCCAGAGGAGATGGCAGTTTTTGCGTGGAGCACCACGCACCTCCTCTATCTGGGGATCTACCTGAGTCCCACTGAGGGGGCTTGGCAGGCGAATTGGCAGGAGTTGGAGGCGAAGGTGGTCGCCCGTGTGGGGCGCTGGTCAGGCCTCCTTGGTGTGTTATCATATCGGGGTAGGGCTTTGGTCATAAACCAGCTGGTGGCCTCTCTGCTGTGGTACCGGCTGGCCACTCTGGTCCCGTCCTCTCGTTTCATCGCCATGATACAGAGGAGGTTAGTTAACTTCTTCTGGGGTGAGAGGAACCACTGGGTCTCTGCTGGGGTTCTGAGTCTCCCGTTGGAGGAGGGCGGTCAGGCGCTGGTCTGCGTCCGCACTCAGGTGGCAGCCCTCCGACTCAGGACCTTGCGGAGGTACGTGTACTCCGAATGCCCTCCCAGATGGCACTCGCTGGCCACGTACTTTTTCTGCCAGGGGCGCTGCCTCCAGGAGGGATCACGGCTCCCGGTAGCGGGCATGAGTCAGCGCGCTAGGCGGGAGTTGCCTGGTTTTTACCGTGATCTCCTGAGAGCCAGGAATTTGGTCACCTTCAGCCAGGGCGCTGCTCCTCAGGGGGAGGGGGGTGCTGTGGTTGTGAGGGGGGCCGGTCCTCACCCTGTCACGGTGGGTGTCGAGGAGAGGCGTGTGCGTGGAGCGATTCCGACTGGGCTTACCCCCGCTCCGTCGGAATTGCTCATTGGGCCCACGGCACGGGTCCCTTCCCGAGAGCCGGCCCCACACAATATGAGCCGCCTTTCCCAGATGCCCAGCGTGCCGTTCCGTGACGCGGAGAGGCGCGTTTTGTACAGGCTGCTCCTGCACACTCTCCACTTCCTCGCTCTCGTCTTCCGTCCGGACACGCCCTGGCGGTCCGTGTTACCACCTGACGGCGGGAGCGGTCCCCAGTGGAGGTCTCTCTATAAGGGGGTCCTCCCGCTTTACATCGGGGACCTGGGGTGGAGAGTGTTGCATAAGGCTATAGCCTGTAACAGGTACTTGAGCCGGTTCACGGTCTCGTCTGCCGCCTGTCGCTTCTGCGGCGAGGAGGAGACCGTGTACCATTTGTATACAGAGTGCGTGAGGTTACAGCCCCTGTTCCAGTATCTGAAGGGGCTGCTCCTCAAGTTCTGGCTCCATTTTAGCCCTACGCTTTTAATTTTTGGGCACCCGGTACAGAGGGGGGAGGGTCAGGAGGGAGGAGGGGGTCTCCCTGTCGGTCTGCTCCTGGGCCTGGCCAAGATGGCCATCCGCGGGTCCAGGCAGCGGGCAGTCGACGGCCTCACAGAAGTTGGCTGCCTACCCCTGTTCCGGGCTTACGTCCGTGCCCGCGTGTCCCTGGAGAGGGAACACGCGGTGTCCACGGGGACTCTGGAGGCCTTCCGGGAACGCTGGTCGCCGCGGGGGGTTGAATGTATTGTTGACAGAGATGGCGGGAATTTAATGTGATAATTGTTTAATTTGTAAACTGCCGATACAGGCGGCTTTTGTTTGATCACATTTTGCTTAGTATGTTTGTATGTTTTTCTTTGGAATAAAACTTTTATATATTAAAAAAAAAAAAAAAAAAAAGTGGTCAGGATCGAACCTGGGTCTCAGGCGTTGTGAGGCAGCAACTCTACCGCTGTGCCACTGTGCAGAAATATCCTTTATCCACCTCCAATGAAATTATATTGCTTGGTTGTTTAATTGCAGTTTGTGGCTTTTAGCATCAAGGAATTGGTACATTACATTCACAATAATGTCTTGAAAGAATATTCGTGGTCGCATCGTGCACAGTTACAAAGGAATATTCTGAAGGTTTCAAAGATTGCTGCGAAACTGGAGGAACAGCATCTCATATTTCGCTTGGGCAGCTTACAAGCCAGTGGTATGACTATTGATTTCTCTCCCTTTAAGTAACTCTTGCCTTCCCTCTCTTTCCGCACTTCCCTCAGCTCTTCTCGACCCGAAACGTCACCCATTCCTTCTCTCCCGAGATGCTGCCTGACCTGCTGAGTTACTCCAGCATTTTGTGAATAAATACCAACTTCAAAGTAGTATTGCGGAGTCTCATTGTCTGTACCTGTTCTCACCTAGGCCTAGGTTTGCCAACTGTCCCGTATTAGCCGGGACATCCCGTATTTTGGGCTAAATTGGTTTGTCCCGTATGGGATAGCCCTTGTCCCCTATTAAGATGGCGGCGCGCACGGACGCAGCGGCTCACAGCTCTCCCTTTCGGTGCGTTTTATGTGTGTTATCTGTGTTATGTCTGTTAGTCAATTTTAGTCATGCAAACCAGGAAAATCAGGCAAATCCTACCTACAACCGAAAGGACCTCCTGACCATCGGATTCCAGTGCAATCGGGACCTTGTGCGCGAATTTCCACACCCGCGAAATATACCGGAAGAGATAGCCAGGACACCGGGCGCTCCGTGGATAGTTGTCGGCGCGAACAGGCGTCGCAGGCGGAGGATAAACAGGAAGCAAAAGCGAGGATGCCGGTCCGGTATACTTGCCAAGCTAAAGAGACAGCCACACAAACCACCGCTACCCAGCATGTTTCTCACCAACGCCAGATCCATCATCAACAAAATGGACGAACTAAAACTACAGATTTCAGCAAACAAACTCGTGGAGGACTGTTGCATTCTCTTAGTAACAGAGACATGGCTTCATCCACTTATCCCAGATGGAGCCATTGAGCTAGCCGGGCGTACAGCGTTTCGTTGGGACAGAAACATCGACTCCGGTAAGAGCAAGGGGGGGGGGGGGGTTATGCATTTACGTGCACAACAGCTGGTGCACTAACATCCAAATCATAGAAAGCCACTGTTCTCCTGATCTGGAGTCCCTAACAGTTAAATGCAGGCCTTTTTACCTTCCTCGTGAATTTACAGTGGTTATAGTAACAGCAGTCTACATCCCACCGAATGCTAATGCTAGCACAGCTTTAGGCTACCTGCTCGGTGCAATAAACTCACAACAGAGCACATATCCAGAAGCAGCCCACATCATAGCCGGGGACTTCAACCATGCAGACCTAAAGTCAGTTCTCCCGAAACTTGAACAACACATAAGATGTGCTACCAGGGGGAAAAACACACTAGACAAGGTTTACTCAAATATTAAGAAGGGTTTCAGGTCAGCACCACTACCACACCTGGGGCAGTCAGATCACCTGTCCATATTCCTAACTCCAGCATACACCCCACTCAGGAGGAAAGCTCCAGTCACCATAAAGACTGTTAAGACATGGCCTGAAGGAGCTTCCTCGCAGCTGCAGGATTGCTTCGAAAGGACCAACTGGGATATTTTTGAGGATCAGGACTTGGAGGAGTACACATCAACTGTACTTTGCTACATCCAAAACTGTGTTGACAATGTCACCGTCGACAAACGCATCCGGTTGTATCCCAATCAAAAACCCTGGATGACAAAGGATGTCAGGTCTCTCCTCAAGGACCGTAACACCGCCTTCAGGTCTAGTGATAGAGCTCTATACAGTGCTGCTAGAACCAACCTGAAGAGAGGCATCAAGGATGCCAAAGCGTCCTACAAGAGGAAGATTGAGGACCACTTTTCCAACAATGACCCACGGCGGGTATGGCAAGGCATCCAGCACATCACCAACTACAAGACCAGCAACCGCACGACTGCCGACGGCGACGCCTCGCTGGCTGAGGAACTTAACTGTTTCTTTGCTCGTTTCGAGGTGAAAGCTACAGTGGCAGACATTACACCCTCTCCAGCACCTGACAGCAACACCTTCACTGTGCAGGAGTATGATGTTAAGCGCGTGCTCAGAGCAGTGAATCCCAGGAAAGCTGCAGGCCCCGATGGTGTGACGGGCAGAGTGCTGAGGGAATGTGCAGACCAATTATCTGAGGTCTTCACAAAAATCTTCAACCTGTCCCTTTTAAAATCCACCATCCCTCCCTGCCTGAAGTCCGCCATAATCATCCCACTGCCGAAAAAGTCTGTCATCAGCGGTCTTAACGACTACCGTCCGGTAGCACTCACACCGGTCATCACAAAGTGCTTCGAGAGACTGGTCCTGCAGCACATCAAAGCCAGCCTCCCACCCACCTTCGACCCACACCAGTTTGCCTACAGAGCAAATAGGTCTACAGGGGATGCCATCGACACTGCTCTTCACACTGCACTGACCCACCTTGAACACCAGGGGAGCTATGTGAGGATGCTCTTCCTCGACTTCAGCTCTGCCTTTAACACGGTCATCCCGAGCAGACTGGTCACCAAACTTTCCGACCTTGGATTTTCCCAAACCATCTGCCAATGGATCAAGGACTTCCTGACCAACCGCCCCCAGACCGTCAAAATAGGCCCTCACCTCTCCTCCACCATTACACTGAGCACCGGCTCACCACAGGGCTGTGTGTTGAGCCCCATCCTTTACTCCCTCTACACTCACGACTGCGCCCCCACCCATCCCACCAACACCATCATCAAGTTCGCGGATGACACGACTGTGGTTGGACTCATCTCAGAAGGAGATGAGACAGCCTATAGGGATGAAATCCAAAGGCTGGCAGCATGGTGTTCAGTGAACAATCTGGTCCTGAACTCCTCCAAAACAAAGGAACTTATAATTGACTTTAGAAAAACCAGTGGAGATTACGACCCACTCTACATCAATGGGGTCTGTGTGGAAAGGGTACCAGCTTTCAGGTTCCTGGGTACGCACATCGCAGAGGATCTTACCTGGTCTACCAACACCATCACCACAGTAAAGAAGGCACAGCAGAGACTCCACTTCCTGAGGATCCTCAGGAAAACCAACCTGCAGGAGAAGCTCATGTTGTCCTTCTATCGCTGCTCCATTGAGAGTGTGCTGGCATACTGTATAACCACATGGTATGCCAGCTGCTCAGAAAAGGACAGGAAGGCCCTTCAGAGGGTCATCACGACGGCCCAGAAGATCATCGGCTGCTCACTGCCCTCCCTGGAGCTCCTGTTCAGCCTACGCTGCCTCAGTAGAGCAGGCAAAATAATAAAAGATCCATCCCACCCCGGCCACCGTCTGTTTGTTCATCTGCCCTCTGGTCGACGTTTCAGGTCGATCAAATCCCGAACAAACAGACTTAAGAACAGTTTTTACCCCAGGGCCATACGAGAACTGAACACTACCTTTGCACTAGGCAACACCGTTAAAAAATCTTGTACTTAATATAATTGTATTTAATTGTATTTATGTATTTATTTGTTTTTGCATTTATTGCATATATGTTTGTACGCACCGTCAGGATTGGCTATTTTTTAATTTTGTTGTACTCGTTGCAATGACAATAAATGAATATTATTATTATTATTATTATTATTATTATTATTATTATTATTATTATTATTATTATTATTATTATTATTATTATTATTATTATTATTATTATTATTATTAAGCCCGGACGGCACTGTATTCCCGCTCACTGTAGGCCCCGACACTGTAGCCCGGGGGCCTCAGCAGTCCCGGGCAGTGTAGGTAGACACACAATGCTGCAGTAACTCAGTGGGTCATGCAGCATCTCAGGAGAGAAGGAATGGGTAACATTTCGGGTCGAGACCCTGAAGAGTCGAGTCTGAAGAAAGGTCTCGACCTGAAACGTCACCCATTCCTTCTCTCCCGAGATGCTGCCTGACCCGCTGATTTACTCCGGCATTGTGTATCTACCTTCGATTTTAACCAGCATCTGCAGTTTCTTTCCTACACCGGACAATGTAGGCCCCGGTGTTGCCTAATGGAGGTTGCGTAGCAACCCGCCTCCCGGCCTGGGCGGCCGCCATTGGTGGAACGGGAGCACGTGGCCGCTGGCTGGGTGAAGTCACGTGGGGTGCGGGGCGGTGACGTCACCTTGTCCCGTATTTGGGAATGAGGAAGTTGGCAACCCATAGCCAGCCCACAGCTAACAATGGTCTGTTTCCTTTATCATTGTTGCTTTATTGCATATCTTTCATTCAGTTGTTCAATATCTCTCTACATCACCGCCTATATCTCCCATTTTCCATTCCCCTGACAGTCAGTCTGAAGAAGGGTCTCGAACTGATACATCACCCGTTCCTTCTCTCCAGAGATGCTGTCTGACCCGCTGAGTTACTCCAGCTATTTGTGTCTATAGTCAGCCAATATATGCTTTTTTGTTGTTTTGTTTATCATGGTCTCACTGACCAACACGAAACACATTAATAAGAGTCGCAGTCCCTCGAGAGCTCTATTAGTGCTCAAATTCTCAAACCCCGCCGACAATGAATTCTTGACAACAGCTTCCACCAAGGCCAGGAACACGCCATGAATATTTCATAAGATTAACTGGTCTGACATCTATTGTTTTGCTGTGCAGCATGATCTTCGCTCTCTGACCATGACATGAACTGAAACAGGGCTCCTTGCACACTTGAGTTTAACCTTCCAAAATAGCGTCTCTTATATTCAACCCTTTATAGGCTGCAACTGTCTCTTTAATATGTCACGCATCTCAATAAGCTCTTCCTTCCAGATTGCTACCAATAGTTTCGACTTTAGACTTAGAGTCGTGGAGTGATACAGAGTGGAAACAGGCCCTTCGGCCCATCCTGCCCACACTGGCCAACATGTACCAGTTATTCTAGTCCCACCTGACATATCCCTCCAAACCTGTCCTATCCATGTACCTGCCTAACTGTTTCTTAAATGCTGAGATAGTCCCTGCCTCAACTACCTCCTCTGGGGGTCTGGGTGTATGTTCCACACACCCATACATCCGTGCTTTAGAGACACAGCGTGGAAACAGGCCCTTCGGCCCACCGACCCCTTGCCGACCAGCGACTATCCCACACACTGTCTCAATCCTGCACACACTAGGGACAATTTATAATTTTACCAAAACCAAATAACCTACAAACCTGAGATGGACACAAAATGCTGGAGTAACTCAGCGGGACAGGCAGCATCTCCGGAGAGAAGCAATGGGTGACGTTTCGGGTCGAGACCCTTCTTCAGACTGATGTCAGGGGAGTGGGCGGGACAGAGATAGAATGTAGTCGGAGACGGTAAGACTGGTGGGAGAAGTGGGAAGGGGAGGGGATGAGAGAGAGGGAAGGCAAGGGCTATTTGAAGTTAGAGAAGTCATTGTTCATACCGCTGGGGTGTAAGCTACCCAAGTGAAATACGAGGTGCTGTTCCTCCAATTTGTGCTGGGCCTCACCCTGACAATGGAGGAGGCCCAGGACAGAAAGATCAGGTTCTGAATGGGACGGGGAGTTAAAGTGTTGAGCAACTGGGAGATCAGGTAGGTAAAGACGGACTGAGTGGAGGTGTTCAGCGAAACGATCGCCGAGCCTGCGCTTGGTCTCGCCGATGTACAGAAGTTGACACATGGAACAGCAGATGCAGTAGATGAGGTTGGAGGAGGTGCAAGTAAACCTCTGCCTCACCTGAAAAGACTGTCGGGGTCTTTGGATGGAGTCGAAGGGGGAGGTAAAGGGACAGGTGTTGCATCTCCTGCGGTTGCAGGGGAAAGTACCTGGGGGAGGGGCTGGTTTGGGTGGGAAGGGATGAGTTTTTCAGGGACATGTGGAGGGAACGGTCTCTGTGGAAAGCAGAAAGTGGTGGAGTTGGGACGATGTGGCCAGTAGTAAAGCAGATAATCCTCCAAATCCTTCGCCACCTCCAATCTACTGATTGTAGACGATCAGGCATGATCACAATGATTGGCGGTGCTGGCACAAAGGGCCAAATGGCCTCCTCCTGCACCTATTTTCTTTGTTTCTCTGTTTCTACAAGATCCCACTACTGGCCACTACTCCATCCAAGGACCCCGACAGACTTTCCAGGTGAGGCACAAAACTCTCATCATATTATCAATCTTCAAATACTCATCAATTAACATTTGTGAATCACTGTATAATAAATCCTCCTCCGCTTCACAGTTGTCTATGTCTATTACATTAGCTCTCTGCGCTAAATACATTCTAAAAGGATGCATATTGCAATAAGCAAAAGCAGAAATAATCCTGCCTGTGTCACCTGCTGCTTCAATTGATTCAATGATTCTTTAGCAAGGTGGAAAGGTTAATGGAACCATTTGGCTATATTTATTTGCAATATTTCAAAACTAGCGATCACTATCTGTAAATATTGATTGCTCTAACTTTAACCCTTGCATCCCCTCTCTCCACATCCCTCCCTCACCCTAGTTGTCGTACTAGTTTCACTGCGCTGCCCTGTTGTTTCTGTCTTAATTGTAGTGTTTAGATATGATGTAGTGTTTTTTGTGGTTGCGTGTTATGTGGGGGGGGGGGGGGGGGGACTGTAAAATTATCTCTTCCAAACGGAGACTCGACCTTTTTTCTGGGTGGTCTCCGTTCCCTTTCACCGTCCGGCGTGGCCTGAAATAGGCCACGGGATTTTCTCCGCCTGGCGGGGGCTTCAATGTCCGGAGCCCCGACTGCCCCGAAGTGGCAAATCCAACAGCCTGACCGCGGGAGAAGACGGCAGGGAAGAGAAAAGACATTCTGGCCTTCCATCACAGTGAGGAGGTGACTGGAGGAGACTCACTGTGATGGATGTTTCTTTTTGTTTGGTGTTGGTTTATGATTGTGTGTGTTATTGCACATTTTTATTGCTTATTTTTATTGGTCTTATTGTTGAACTGTGGGTAATCTTTCATTTCACTGCACATTTATGTGTGTGTGATAAATAAATTGACTATTGATCTATTGACTGTTGATTTTCACTGTTTGCATCCACTGGTTATCACCTACCCCGCAGCCAACAATGGACCATAGTGGGCTCCACCTTTCCTTCATCATCGTTGCCTTTTGCATATCGTTGATTCATTAGTCCTATGTACCGTCTATATGTCTCGTTTCCCTCTTCTCCAACTCTCAGTCTGATGAAGGGTCTCGACCCGAAACGTCACCCATTCCTTCTCTCCAGAGATGCTGCCTGACCTGCTGAGTTACTCCAGCATTCTGTGTCAAAAAGTAACAAAGGCAGGTACTGGGGGAAAACATCATTCTAACTGCAAACTCTGTGGTTGTTTGCAAGGTAGTTTTGTTTTAGTGTTATTTTAGCCAATTTTAGTTTTGTTGCTAATGGTAAATATATAATCAGACACAAAGAGATGACTCACTGTCATCTGTTATACAAGTTAAAACAAATTTGGCCATTGTGTATTAGAAATACCAGATGTGCACTGTAGGTAATCACAAAATGCTGGAGCAACTCAGCGGGTCAGGCAGCATCTCAGGAGAGAAGGAATGGGTGACGTTTCATGTCGAGACCCTTCTTCAGACCCTTCGATTTGTACCAGCATCTGCCTACAAAGATGTACACTGTACGTCTTTGGAGTGTGGGAAGAACCCGAAGATCTCAGAGAAAACCCACACGTTCATGGGGAGAACATTCAAACTCTGTACAGACAGCGTCCGTAGTCGGGATCGAACGTGGGTCTCCGGGTTCTGCAAGCGCTGCAAGGCAGCGACTCTTACCGCTGCGCCACCGTGCACCCCCTCCAGGTGCCATGGTGGGGCTTGAACTCAAGTCTCTTGATCAATGGTTCAGAAATCCCGCTGCTAATCCAGTAGTTTAACCACTGAACCCAATTATTCTTTTTTGAAAAATAATCTATTGGCGTAAAAGGGAGACGCAAGAAACTACAGACGCGAGAATCTCAATCAAAACACAAGGGGTGGCACAGTGGCGAAGCTGGTAGAGTTGCTGCCTTACAGCGCCAGAGACCCGGGTTCGATCCTGACTGCGGGTGCTGTCTGCACGGAGTTGGTACGTTTTCCCCGTGACCGCGTGGGTTTCCTCCAGGTGCACCTGTTTCCTCTCACATCCCAAAGACGTTGGTTAGTCGGTTTATTGGCCCTCACTAAATTGCCCCTTGTGTGCTGGATGCAAATGCGCCATAACATAGAACAAGTGTAAATGGGGGGTGGGGGCGGGGGGGGGGGGGGGAGGGGGGGTCGCTGGTCGGCGAGGACTCGATGGGTCAGAGGTCCTGTTTCCAATCTGTGTCTCGAAACTGAACTGAACTAAACTAAACAAAGCCAAACTAAACTAAACTAAACAATTTAAAGTTGAGTGTTTTTAGAAAAACTATTGCAAGTGCACGCTTTCTACCTGTTTTCCCAGCGTGGCTGTTCAGAAAAAGACTTGAATTTTTTACATTTTTTTGTTAGATTTAGAGATACAGCGGGGAAACAGGCCCTTCGGCCCACCGAGTCCGTGCCGCCCCGCACATCAACACTATCCTACACACACTGGGGACAATTTTTACATTTTACCCAGTCAATGAACCAGTCAATTAACCTACATACCTGCACGTCTTTGGAGTGTGGGAGGAAACCGAAGATCTCGGAGAAAACCCACGCAGGTCACGGGGAGAACGTACAAACTCTGTACAGACGGCGCCCGTAGTCAGGATCGAACCTGGGTCTCCGGCGCTGCATACGCTGTAAGGCAGCAACTCTACCGCTGCGCCAACGTGCCGCCCTTCAGAGCTTTCAGAGCTTTCAGAGCTTTCTGGCGCTGGTCCACAAAGACGAGCTGTATAGACCACAAGTAATTTGTCAAACTTTTGCTGATCCACAATTTCATTGAAGTGCGGGCTGTAGGATCCTGTTCATCCAGATGGATCGGTGGCAGGTGAAATAATCTGCTGTGTCAGCGACTCCAGCCGAACCTTCCTTGATTTTGATCTTCCAGAACAGACGGAGAGTTACTTGGAAACGACCTGTGTGCCACCACTTTACATCAAGTAGCTGGTCCAAACTGGAAAATAATCGTTTGTCATCAATACCTTCAAGCAATTGATGTGTAAAAAAAGATCCAGTTTATCTTGATATTATTTTGATATTTTTGTTCCCTTGGGCAAGGTTGTTAATTATTAGACAATAGACAATAGGTGCAGGAGGAGGCCATTCGGCCCTTCGAGCCAGCACTGCCATTCAATGTGATCATGGCTGATCATTCTCAATCAGTATCCCGTTCCTGCCTTCTCCCCATACCCCCTGACTCCGCTATCCTTAAGAGCTCTATCTAGCTCTCTCTTGAATGCATTCAGAGAATTGGCCTCCACTGCCCTCTGAGGCAGAGAATTCCACAGGTTCACAACTCTCTGACTGAAAAAGTTTTTCCTCATCTCAGTTCTAAATGGCCTAAAGTTCTAAACAAGGAGCTGCAGGAGAAGCATCTGAAGGGAGACAGGCAGCACGATGGCACAGTTGGTAGGTTTGCTGCCTCACAGCGCCAGAGACCTGGGTTCGATCCTCACTACAGGTGCTGTCTATGTGGAGTTTGTACATTCTCTAAATTGGCTTGTCCCTTACGGGACTACCCTTGTCCCGTATTAGGCCCGGAGGCGCTGTAGGCCCGGACGCTGTAGGAAAAAAACTGCAGATGCTGGTTAAAATCTGTGCCTAACTGTTCCAGACAGTGTATGTCGGGACAGTCTAGGCCCAGAGGCCCGGGTGTTGCTTGACGGAGGCTGCGTAGCAACCCGCCTCGCGGGCCGGGCGGCCGCCATTGGTGGGGCGGGAGCACGTGTCCGCTGGCTGGGTGAGGTCACGCGGGGCGCGGGGCAGTGACGTCACCTTGTCCCATATTTGGGAGTGCTACAGTTGGCACCCCTATCTCCACCCGAAACATCACCTTTCTACGTTCTCCAGAGATGGTGCCTGACCAAAATCACCATTCAGCTTCCTGCACCCCAAGAAATATGAACAGCCTGCTGTACTATTCTATGTTCTATAAAATTAGTTAATTTGCTACCTGTATCATGCTACAAGATCATGAGGGACCCCTGCCACCCCAGTAACGGACTGTTCCAGATGCTACGATCAGGCCATCGCCTCCGCTGTCACGCTGTGAAAACGGAGAGGATGAGACGGAGCTTCTTCCCACAGGCCATCAGGACTGTCAACTTTTATAACCCCAGAGACTAAATTTTTGTCGACACTAATAGTAACTTATTAACTTTATTTATATGCTGTAACTGTAATTCTTTTTTGTGCACAACCCGCAGGCATTGCCACTTTCATTTCACTGCACATCGAGTATGTGTATGTGACAAATAAATTTGACTTGACTTGACTTGACTTGTAGCAAATGTTCGATGTGTCGATGTTCTTATGAGAGATCGTTGGCCGGCGTGGCCTCGGTAGGCCGCAGGGCCTGTTTCCAAGCTGCAAAACGAAACTAAGAGTTTCGACCTGAAACATCACGTTTCCACGACTGGCGTTCTATTTACAGTCTAGTTTATTGTCAAGTGTACCGAGGTGCAGTGAAAAGCTTTTGTTGCGTGCTAACCAGTCAGCGGAAAGACAATACATGATTACATCGAGCCATTTACAGTGTACAGATACATGATAAGGGAATAACGTTTAGTGCAAGGTAAAGCCAGCAAAGTCCGATCAGGGATAGTCCGAGGGTCACCAATGAGGTAGATAGTAGTTCAGCACTGCTCTCTGGTTGCGGTAGGATGGTTCAGTTGCCTGATAACAGCTGGGAAGAAACTGTCCCTGAATCTGGAGGTGTGCTTCACACTTCTGTGTTCTGTGTTCACACTTCTGTGTTCTGTGTTCACACTTCTGTGTTCTGTGTTCACACTTCTGTGTTCTGTGTTCACACTTCTGAACCTCTTGCCTGTTGGGGGAGGGGAGAAGAGGGAGTGGCCAGGGTGCGACTGGTCCTTGATTATGCTGCTGGCCTTGCCGAGGCAGCATGAGGTGCGTTTGAGGCAGCAGAAATTATGTATCGCCCTCCAGGCGCTGTAGCCAGTGCAATGTGCTGTTGTCGAGGGCCGTGAGGTCTACCCCTCCACCAGGGGGACGGAGGACAGTGCAGTCGAGAATGCCGCGCCGCGCTGTTTGCTGGTCTGCTCCACACACGCAGGCTGCTGACGGACGCAACCCCCAACGATGCACGTTGGCATTAAACCGGCCGACCCCTGTGCGGAACCGGTTCAGGGCGACCCACTCTTTGCGGGGCGTGTCCGAGCCGGGTGGGGGCTGTGGTGTTCGGTTGGACAGTGAACAGCAGAAGCAGAAAAAAACAGCTTGCAGCCCAAAAGCATGAGGTGTAAATGGAGTCAATGGAAGGGAGGTTGGTTTGTGCGATGGTCTGGGCTGCGTCTACAATTCGCTGCAATTTCTTGTGATCTCGGAAGGAGCTGTTCCCAAAGCAATCTGTGATTTAGATTTTAGATTTAGAGATACAGCGCGGAAACAGGCCCTTCGGCCCACCTAGTCCGCGCCGCCCAGCGATCCCGCACATTAACACTATCCTACACCCACTAGGGACAATTTTTTTTTACATTTGCCCAGCCAATTAACCTACATACCTGTGCGTCTTTGAAGTGTGGGAGGAAATCGAAGATCTCGAAGAAAACCCACGCAAATCACGGGGAGAACGTACAAACTCTATACAGACGGCGCCCGTAGTCAGGATTGAACCTGAGTCTCCGGCGCTGCATTCGCTGTAAGGCAGCAACTCTACCGCTGCGCCACCGTGCCGCCCTGATGCATCCTGATAAAATGCTTTCAATGGCGCAACTGTCGAGAGTTGTAGGGGGCATGCCGACCATTTTAAGTCCCGATGGGGTGGCACGGTGGCGCAGTGGTAGAGTTGCTGCCTTACAGCGAATGTAGCGCCGGAGACTCAGGTTCGATCCTGACTACGGGTGCTGTCTGTACGGAGTTTGTACGTTCTCCCCGTGACCTGCGTGGGTTTTCTCCGAAATCTTCGGTTTCCTCCCACACTCCAAAGACGTACAAGTATGTAGGTTAATTGACTGGGTAAATATATATTTTTTTAAATTGTGTTAGTGTGTGTAGGATAGTGTTAATGTGTGGGGTTCGATGGGCGGCGTGGGCTGAAGGGCCTGTTTCCGCCCTGTATCTCTTTTAAAAAAAAAAAAATAGCCCTCTAAGGAAGTTGATGTGCTTTCTTGGTCGTTGCTTCAATATGGGGGTTCCAGGAGAGGTTGTTGGTGATATTGACTCCTAGGATCATTTGCTGTCTAGAAGAAATATTCAATTTAAGCTGGAACGGGTGTCGAGAATAGATTTTTTTTAAATGCCGGAGTAACTCAGAGGGTCAGGCAGCATCTCTGGTGAGAAGAAATGGGTGACGTTTCGGGTCAGACTGCTCGATGGCTTTCAGCTTGCCAAAATCAATTGGTATCGAGCCAAAAGACAGGAGAGATTTCCAATCTAAATGGAACTAAATCCAAGTTATAGGTGATTGTACTGAACATCGAAATAACTTGAATCTAAATAACAGTTTTGAAGGATCATGCAAGTGAAAACATGACAGGTCTTGCGAAATGCCTCAGGGGTAGAGACATAAATATGTACTGGTTGGAATCATGTCAGTATCTTTTCCAGGATATTTCACATTTACAGCCACATCTCCTCAGTATTATAAAACAAAGTATTGGAAAACTTAGTATTATATCATACTAGACCAAGTATGGTCAAGTTGGGCCCAAACCTCTCCTGCATTGGTGCAGCACCCTCTCCTCTCCCCTTCCCCCTTCCCCTCCTCCCCCTCTCCTTCCCTCCCCCCTCCAACCTCCCCCACTCCCTCCCCCTCCAACCTCCCCCACTCCCTCCCCCTCCAACCTCCCCCACTCCCTCCCCCTCCACCTTCCCTCCCCTCCCCCCTCCCTTCGCCCACTCCACCTCCCTCAACCCCCCTTATCCTCCCTCCTCCCCCCTCCCTCCACCCCCCTCCCTCCACCCCCCTCCCTCTCTCCCTCCCTCCCCCCTCCTTCCCTCGGAGATAGATTTAAACTTTAAAATGTGAATAACTTAAAAAATATAACACCGATTTCAATAAAACTTCTTCCATTAGCACCAAAGGGACGACGGTGAGTAAGGTGGGCCTAAAATTGTCGCGCAATCGTGTACCGTTTTGGCTGTAGTTCAGGAACAAACAAACAAACAAACGAGAGTTTTAGTACATAGGTTTCCAGCGGTATGAATAACGAGATCTCTAACGTCAAGTAACCCTTGCACCCCCCCCTCTCTCCATCCCTCCCCTGACATCAGTCTGAAGAAGGGTCTCGACCCGAAACGTCACCCGTTCCTTCTCTCCAGAGATGCTGCCTGTCCCGCTGAGTTACTCCAGCGTTTTGTGTCCTACCTTCCCCACTCAAGTCGTACTAGCGTCAAAGTCGTCTTGTGGAGTCTCATTGTCTGCAACTCATTTTCACCTAGCCCACAGCTTTTTTCCTTTATCATCCTAAATTTTTGCACGTCTTTCATTCATTTGTTCTTCATCTCTCTGGAATCACCGTCTATATCTCCCGTTTCCCTTTCTCCCTGACTTTCAGTCTGAAGAAGCATCTTCTCTCCAGAGATGCTGCCTGTCCCGCTGAGTTACTCCAGCAGTTTGCGGCTATCTTCGATGTAAACCAGCATCTGCAGGTCCTTTCCTGCTCACTCTATCCACTGGTGAAACCATCCTCTCCACATTCACTCTACGAAAGGTGAAGGGGAACTATTGTATAATTGGCATAATTTTCAGACAATAAACTCTACAACTGCTGAAAATGTTTTTTTTTTGAGGAAGTAAATTAAAGTTAAATCTCCGTTGACTTTGTACACTTGTTAAAATGGCACTCTGGTACATAGAGCCGCAGCAGACAGGTTTCAAGCAGATTGAACGCAGGATTTCAATTTATTATTGCTGTTAAGTCGCCCAAGTTGTAAGAGGGTGAGTCAGTACCAATCCACCTCCCGGGAGATGGGGATGATTCTTCTTTGAGTGGAAATCTGCCACGGATTCCACAACAAATTAGCCAATCTTGGTGAGAAAACGTGAAAACAGACGTTGGAAATTACCAATTTTAAAACGGTTTACTCCCCTGTGCTGTGCTGTTAAGGTGGTCAATCACAGTGCGGCTAGACTTCTTGCTGGCAATTTGTAGTTCAATTGTAAGCACAATCTCTGTACTTGCTTTTTGGATGTTGCTACAAATAGGGAACGGGGGAAGAAAAAAAAATGCACAATCTGTCAAACGACAGGAAGGCAATGTTTTATGTGTGGACTAAGTCCCAATTGATCTGGGACTGCTTGAACTGTAACTCATCCCGAATTGGACAAAGATGGGATTAAATTCTCGATCGTTCCTTTCGGTGACCAGGTCCCAAAGTAAAAGTGAAAGACACAGCTATCTTTCAGAGTTCTCCTTTAATCTCCGAGACTTGAAGCCAAGCAATGTTGTCCAGATTGCTTTCACTTTTTTCTCATCGCAATGGATTGTAGCCTCACAAAAAGCTGGAGTAACTCAGCGGGTCAGACAGCACTGTGTCTCTGGAGAAAAGGAATAGGTGACCTTTCGGGTCGAGCCCCTTCTTCAGACAGAAGCGTCGCCTATTAAGGGCGGCACGGTGGCACAGCGGTAGAGTTGCTGCCATACAGCACTTACAGTGCCAGAGACCTGGGTTCGATCCTGACAACGTGTGCTGTCTGTACGGAGTTTGTACGTTCTCCCCGTGAGAATTGAGAATGATCAGCCATGATCACATTGAATGGCGGTGCTGGCTCGAAGGGCCAAATGGCCTCCTCAAGCACCTATTGTCTATTGTCTATTGACTGTGTGGATTTACTCAAAGGTCTTCGGTTTCCTCCCACACTTCAAAGACGTACAGGTTTGCAGATTAATTGGCTTGTTATAAACGTGAACTGGCCTTAGTCTGTGTAGGATAGTGTTGAAAGGTCAGTTTATTGTCACTTATGCCAATTAAGGTACAGTGAAATTCGAATTAAGGGGTTAATAGGCGGGGATCGCTGATCGACACGGACTCAATGGGCCGATGGGCCCGTTTCCACGAATTCTCGAAACTAACCTAAACTATTCCTTTTCTCCAGAGAGGCTGTCTGATCCGCTGAATTACTCCAACTTTTTGTGTCTATCTTTGGTTTGAACCAGCACCTGCAGTTTCTTCCTACACAGTAGTTGTTGTAAGTTGTTTCTGTTTAGAACATTAAAAGCATTTTCTACTGCTGTCTGTTATATCTGTGTGTGCATGTGCAATTCTTACAGAGATGGATTCTTTTTTTTAAAAACTTGCTACATTCCAACTGCAGAGGGTAATATATTTACATTTTGGCACTCCTGATATTTAACTTTTGACATTTGTGAGTTACTGATTGCAGCTTATTCTTGCTGGGTCAGTATTTAAGTAGTCATTAGATTCTCTACATGACAACTGGACAAGATCTACACCTCACGCTGCCTTGGCAAGGCCAGCAGCATCATCAAAGACAGTCTCACCCCAGACACTACCACCTCTCCCCACTACCATCAGGCAAGGGTCTTGGAACCCCATTCTCCTGCGAAAGTTGGACAGGAAGGGTCAAATCGCACTGTCGATCACCCGCTCACACTAGTTCTACGTTATCCAACTTTCTCACCCACTCCCTGCACACCGGGGGCGACATTCAGAGGGGCCAATCAACCTACAAACCCGCATGGGCACGTCTTTGGGATGTGGGAGGAAACCGGAGCACCCGAAGGAAACCCACGCAGTCACAGGGAGAAAATTTGCAATCTCCGTAGTCAGGATCGAACCCGGGTCTCTGGCGCTGTGAGGCAGCAGCTCTACCATGGAGGTATCACTTTAATATGGTTCCTATGTGCAGTGGTACAGTGGTTACAATATGGCTGAGAGGCCCAGAAATCGAAGAAAACAGTTCAAATCCCACAATTTGTTCAGTTAATTAAATAACTTAGTATGGAACTACTGGTGTCAAAAATGCTGGCATTGAATTTATTGTGCCGTATAAAAAAATCTAGTTCATTTATGCCCTTCAAAGAAAATTGAACTCCTCTTCTGACTTGGTAGAGCTTATACGTGCTTCAAACCCACAACCAAATGGTTGATTATCTTTTTAAAGATCCCAACAAGTAAAGTGGATGAATCACACTGCCTGTGTAACATCGCAATTGAGTTTAGTTTAGTTTAGTTTAGTTTAGAGATACAGCACTGGAAAAGGCCCTTTGGCCCACCGAGTCCGCACCGACCAGCGATCCCCACACATTAACACTGCCCCACACACACTAGGGACAATTTACATTTATACCCAGCCAAACAGCCCTAGTCAGAGGGTGGTGAATCTGTGGAATTCATTGCCAAAGATGGCTGTAAAGATGTCAATTGATATTTTTAAGGCAGGGACAGATAGATCTTGATTAGTACGGGTGTCAGCGGTTATGGGGAGAAGGCAGGAGAATGGGGTTTAGAGGGAAAGATAGAGCAGCCATGATTTGAATTGCAGAGTAGATTTGATGGGCCGAATGGCCTAATTCTGCTCCTTTCACTTATGAACCTATGAACACTGAGTACCCGCCGACCAGCGATCACCTCGTATCTTACAAACTATCGCACGATCTTACAAACTAGGGACAATTTTACAATTCTTACTAAAGCCAATTAATCTACAAAGGTGTACTTCTTCAGAGTGTGGGAGGAAACCGGAGCACCCGGAAAAAACCCCACGCAGGTCACGGAGAGAACGTACAAACTCCGTACAGACAGCACCCGTGGTCAGACTCTAACCCGGGTCACTGGCGCTGTAAGGCAGCAACTCAACTTCATCTCAGAAAGGTTTTTGGTGAGGGAAAGTTAAGGGATTCCCAAACATTCTGAAAGATTGCTGAGTGGGTTTTATTCCAGTAGGGACATTGAGGATAACAGTTCCAAAAGATTTGGGAACAAATCCAGATTCAGTGGAACAATGGGTGTTAACTGTCACATTCATTTGCAAATTCTTTTAATAAGCTGACCATTGCGGTTTAGTGGCCAGGACAGAGAGTTAATTTGAACAAACATATGGCTGAGTGGTCCAGCTACTTCATTGCTCATTCTGTTTAAGTACTGGCCATGATTTATTTTGTTCAGTCAGATTTTCCTGTGTCTTTATAGGAATAACTTGCCACATCGTCCATTCAGCCCACAGTTCACTTAAAAGTAATTGTATCTCAGTCTGAAGAAGGGTCTCGACCCTAAACGTCACCTATTCTTTTTCTCCACAGATGCTGCCTGACCTGCTGAGTTACTCCAGCATTTTGTGAATAAATACCTTCGATTTGTACCAGCATCTGCAGTTATTTCCTTATACTACCTTCCTACACTGTCCTTGTTGGGATGAGAATCTTTGTATGAAAATGTTCTATGTACGAAGATCACTCAGAGAACCTTACCACCCTTTGTGTGAAAATGTTCCTATTAAATCTTTCCCCCTTCACCTGTCTAAATGTTTCCAGAAAAAAAGAGAGCATTGCTTCCTTCCAGTGATTTGTGCGAAAAACAATGTAATCAAAGCAGAAAACTACAAGGCCATGTCCGTGCAGGTTCCTCAAATGTGATGATGTTGTGTTAGCAGTCCGTGGAGTGACAATTGTCCTGCTGAAGACTGGTATCTTGTGATCATTTGCTGTTGTTGGCCAACTAATTCCAAATTAGATTGCAACTATGGACAGCACTGTGGCAGAGTGGTAGAGTTGTTGCCTTACAGTGCCAGAGACCCGGGTTCGATCCTGACTATGGGTGCTGTCTGCACGGAGGTTGCACGTTCTCCCCGTGACCTGCGTGGGTTTTCTCCGGGTGCTCCGGTTTCCTCCCACGCTCTAAAGGCATACAGGTTTGGAGGCTAATTGTTTGGTAAAATTATAAATTGTGCGTGTCGGACAGTGTTAGTGAGCGGGGAACGCTGGTCGGCGCGGACCCGGTGAGCCGAAGAGCCCGTTTCCGAGCCCCAGCTCTAAACAGAGTATAAACCCTTACCAATCAAGTACCGGTCATGCTCTGCTGAAAAAATACCCAATGACGTGGCCTCCACAGCCTTCTGTGGTAATGTATAGATTCACCACCCCCAGGGAAAAGGATTTCCTCCTTATCTCTAATCTATAGGTCGTCCTTTTATTCTGAGTAAAGGCAATGCAATTGAGCACCATTGCTTTTTGAAAGGATTACAAGGTCTTTCACACGGCGATTTATCATTGAACAGAAGGTTCGAGAATCCAATGGAGAGATAACCAAGGCTTTTGCCCTAGAGGTAAGATTTGGCAAAATGTGAAGAGACGTAGTTAGCCAAATATTTTATTAGTTTCAGAACTTGGAGAGAGCGAAGACGATATTTCTTCCATGCCTACTCCAGAGACAGATAAACTTCTGGAAACTTCTAAACTGAACAAACTCAGGAGCAATTAGTCACGTAATATATTCTATTTTCTTGCACCAAAGAGTGCAAAAAAAGATTCACGACGATGTTGCCAGGACCTGAGGGCCTGAGCTAAAGGACGAAGTTGGGTCATCTAGGACTTAACTCCTTGGAGCGCAGGAGGCTGAGGGGTGAAGTTGCAGAGGTGTATAAGATCATGAGGGGAATAGAAAGGATGAATGCCCAGAGTCTTTTACCCAGGGTAGGGGAATCAGGAAGCAGGGGACATAGGTTTAAGGTGGGAGGGATGAGATTTAAAAGGAACCTGAGGGGCATCTTTTTCCACACGGATGGGCGTAGGGTATATGGAACCAGCCGCCAGAGGAGGTGGTTGAGGCATGTACAGTAGCAACATTTAAACAACAGTGTGACAGGTACATGGATAGGAAAGGTTTAGAGGTATATGGGCCAAACGCGGGCAGATGGGATGAGTGTAGGGCCACGGGACATCTTGGTCGGTATGGGCAAGTTGGGCCGAAAGGCCTGTTTTTGTTTTTTATAACTCCATGACTCTATGACCTTGAGGCTGACATAGAAACATAGAAAATAGGTGCAGGAGTAGGCCATTTGGCCCTTCGAGCCTGCACCAACATTCAATATGATCATGGCTGATCATCCAGCTCAGTAACCTGTACCTGCCTTCTCTCCATACTACCTGAGGGGACATGACACAGTGTGCCTGAGTCAACTCAAAATGCCAATGGTTGCCCTTGTACCTAGAATTGGCATTGATGATTTGGACAAAGTGTGAAATATTTCTGGTGGAAGCTGACCTTGGTTTGAAGAAGGGTCCTGACCCAAAACGACACCCATCCCTTGCGTTTCTGACCCGCGTAGTTACATCAGCATTTTGTGTCTATCTTTGGTGTACACCAGCCATCTGCAGTTATTTTTTATTCCGTTCAATCTCTGCTGGAACTATGCTGTGGGCTAATTTGTGAATTATGCGAATCCTTCAGAAGATAAGGAGTAAAAGTGGTGAAGACAAATTGGAGAAAGTTAAGACAATTGGCTTAAGATGAGGGAGGAAAGAATTAATAGGAACCTGAGGAGCAACCTTTTCACACGAGTGGTGGTGGGTGGATGGAACAAGCTGCCAGAGGAGGCAGTTGAGGCAGGGACTATCGCAAAGTTTAAGAAACAGTTAGACAGGTACATGGATAGGACAGGTTTAGAGGGATATGGGCCAAACACAGGCAGGTGGGACCAGTGTAGATGGGACATGTTGGCCGGTGTGGGCAAGTTGGGCTGAAGGGCCTGTTTCCATGCTGTATCACTCTATGACTCTAGGACTCCATGACAAGCATTACGTCTTGCCATGAGGCACGTAATATGCACCATAAAAGTCCATAAATGTGTGTATTTTAATTTGACTTTTAAAAATCACATTTAAAAAGTTTATTACACTCTTTGAAAGGGCATCGTGTGTTGCAAGGACGTTCGGAGGTAGGGAATAAATTGAGGTGATAAAATTCATCATTGAACTCTCAATCTAAGGATGAATTCGGAAACACTTCACTCCGAGGCCCCAATAATGTCTCTGTTTTGTGGACACTTCAAGGACTTGCGAGGAAGTTCCAAACATCTGTATGCTGAGAAATGACCCGACGTTTGACAATCAAGGGAAAAAATCATTAAAATCTTATTATAGAGCACCAGTGCTATGAATAATTGATTGAAAACATCAGGCACAATCAAACTGTCAGATTTTCACGGCTTTGAAACATTTCTAGATACACATCAGTAAATCCGCCTGGATTTCAATTTATTGCCTGCACAAAGCAATTCTTCAAATGCATAATTCAGCTAAGTCAGTCCAATCGGTGGCTTTGCGTAAAATGGCAGCAAACTGTGATAATGAACCGCAACTGTGAACCGTGTGACCAAATATTTTGCTTAGTCATTTAACTTCATTCCGTGAAAAAAAGAATGGGTGACGTTTCGGGTCTCATAGAGTCAGAGAGTGTGCTGGGGTAGCTCAGCGGGACAGGCAGCATCTGTGGAGAGAAGGGACGGGTGACGTTTCGGGTCGAGACCCTTCTTCAGACTAGTCAAGGGGGAAAAGGAAACGAGGGGCGTAGACAGTGATGTACAGAGACGTAGAACGAATGAATGAAAGATATGCAAAAAAGTAACAATGATAAAGGAAAACAGGCCATTGTTAACTGTTTGTTGGGTTAGAAGGGGAACCTGGTGTGACTTGGGTGGGGGAGGGATGGAGAGAGAGGGAGTGTAGGGGTTACTTGAAGGACGTACACGCCACTCGAGATAAATGGGTCTATTGTGGATAGGGTGAGCAGTTTCAAATACTTGGGAGTCCGCATCGCAGAGGATCTGACGTGGGCAACGCACATTGCCGCACTGGTGGGTAAGGCTAAGCAGCGCCTTTACCACCTTAGACAACTGAGGAAATTCAGAGTGTCGCTGAGGATCCTTCATTGCTTCTACTCTGGGGCTGTAGAGAGCATCCTGTCCGGCAACATTACAGTCTGGTTTGGGAACAGCTCTGCCCAGGACAGGATGGCCCTGCAGAGAGTAGTGCATTCGGCAGAACGCACCATGGGAACTACACTCGTCCCCCTGCAGGACCAATACATCAGGAGGTGCAGATCCAGAGCAAGCAAGATCATGAGGGACCCCTGCCACCCCAGTAATGGACTGTTCCAGATGCTACGATCAGGCAAACGTCTCCGCTGTCACGCTGTGAAAACGGAGAGGATGAGACGGAGCTTCTTCCCACAGGCCATCAGGACTGTCAATTTTTATAACCCCAGAGACTAAATTTTTGTCGACACTTTTTGTGCTATGTTTAGTAACTTATTAACTTTATTTATATGCTGTAACTGTAATTCTTTTTGTGCACAACCCGCAGGCATTGCCACTTTCATTTCACTGCACATCGAGTATGTGTATGTGACAAATAAATTTGACTTGACTTGACTTGACTAGAGAAATCAATAACCATACCACTGGGTTGTAAGCCGCCCAAGAGAAATGTGAGATGCTGTTCCTCTAATTTGCAATTAGCCTCACTCTGACAATGGAGGAGGCCTAGGACAGAAAGGTCAGTGTGAGAATGGGAATGGGAATTAAAATGGTTTGCAACCGGGCGTTCTATATCTCTCCACATCACGGTCTCTACCTCTCGTCTCCCTTTCCCCAGACGAGTCTGATGAAGGGTCTCGACCTGAAATGTCACCATTTCCTTCTCTCCAGAGATGCTGCCCGACCTGCTGAGTTACTCCAGCAATTTGTGCCTATCTTTGACTTGAACCAGCATCTGCAGTTCCTTCCTACCCATAGAGTGATACAGTGTGGAAACAGGTCCTTCGGCCCAACTTGCCCGCACCGACCAACATGGCCCGGCTACACTAGTCTCACCTGCCCGCATTTGGTCCACATCCCTCCAAACCAGTCAATAGACAATAGACAATAGACAATAGGTGCAGGAGGAGGCCATTCGGCCCTTCGAGCCAGCACCGCCATTCAATGTGATCATGGCTGATCATTCACAATCAGTGCCCCGTTCCTGCCTTCTCCCCATACCCCCTGACTCCACTATCTTTAAGAGCTCTATCTAGCTCTCTCTTGAAAGAAAGTCCTATCCACGTACCTGTCTAACTGTTTCCTAAATGTTGGGATAGTCCCTGCCTCAACTACCTCCTCTGGCAGCTCATTCCA
Source organism: Rhinoraja longicauda (assembly GCF_053455715.1). NCBI lineage: Eukaryota > Metazoa > Chordata > Chondrichthyes > Rajiformes > Arhynchobatidae > Rhinoraja > Rhinoraja longicauda. Next base: position 43,080,264 of record NC_135967.1, on the reverse strand, counting down.
TACACACACCACCCTCTGTGTGAAAAAGCTACCGCTCAGATTCCAATTTAAATCTTTTCCCTTTCACCTTAAACCTGTTTTCTGAAGAAGGGTCCCAACATGAAATGTCCTGACATCACTTAATCCAGCAAGAAAAGAAAGAAAATTCTAAATAGAAAAAGTATAAAAAAGTGTCACTTGAAAAATTCCACATCTTAGTATATTGTAATTCAAACTACTTATATCATTATTTGGCACGTTTCCTTTATCATCGTTACTTTTTTGCATGTCTTTCATTCATTTGTTCTATATCTCTCTATGTCACAGTCTGTATCTCTCCTTTGACTTGACTTGACTTGACTTTCCCTCTCCCTGACTCTCAGTCCGAAGAAGGGCCTGGAGTGGATGTGGAGTGGATGTGGAGTGGATGTGGAGTGGATGTGGAGTGGATGTGGAGTGGATGTTTCCCTTCTTCGAAGCCCTTCAGTCTGAAGAAGGGTCTCGACCCGAACATCATCTATTCCTTTTCTCCAGAGATGATGTCTGACCCGCTGAATTGCTCCAGCTTTATGTGTCTATCTTCATTTATAACATTATTTGGTATTGGCTTATTGTTGTCAATATCAAAAAATGACAATAATAAACCAACTTATGTCATTATTTGCAGTTTATTTTCATCTTCAGACTAGACTTTAGTGATACATAGAAACATAGAAACATAGAAAATAGGTGCAGGAGGAGGCCATTCGGGCCCTTCGAGCCTGCACCGCCATTCAATATGATCATGGCTGATCATCCAGCTCAGTATCCTGTGCCTGCCTTCTCTCCATACCCCCCTGATCCCTTTAGCCACAAGGGCCACATCTAACTCCCTCTTAAATATAGCCAATGAACTGGCCTCAACTACCTTCTGTGGCAGAGAATTCCACGGACTCACCACTCTCTGTGTGAAGAAATGTTTCCTCATCTCGGTCCTAAAAGACTTCCCCCTTATCCTTAAGCTGTGACCCCTTGTTCTGGACTTCCCCAACATCGGGAACAATCTTCCCGCATCTAGCCTCTCCAACCCCTTAAGAATTTTATATGTTTCTATAAGATCCCCCCTCAGTCTTCTAAATTCCAGCGAGTATAAGCCTAGTCTATCCAGTCTTTCTTCATATGAAAGTCCTGCCATCCCAGGGATCAATCTGGTGAACCTTCTCTGTACTCCCTCTAAGGCTAGAATGTCTTTCCTCAGATTAGGAGCCAGCGTAGATACAGGCTCTTCGGCCCATCGAGTCAGCTCCGACCAGCGATCAGTATACTGGCCTGATCCACACACCAGGGGCAATTTACAATTAACAGAAGCCAATTAATGTACAAACCTGCACATCTCTGGAGTGTGGGAGGAAACCAGAGCACCTGGAGAAAACCCACGCGGTCACAGGGAGAACGTACAAACTCCGTACAGACAGCACCCGAAGTCAGGATGTATTAACACAAATCCAGATCTATGCATAATGTTAAGGAAAATAAACGTTTATTTTAAAACGTGGAACCATTTAAAATGTAGTCTGAAGAAGGGTCCCAGCCCTGAAACGTCACCTATCTATATTCTCCAGGGATGCTGCCTGACCCGCCCCGAGTTACTCCAGCACTTTGTGTCTTCCATCAGAAACCTGTAATTATTTCTTGCTGTGTGGAAAGGAACGGGTTTATTCCGAAGATAGACACAAAGTTCTGGAGTAACTCAACGGGACAGACAGCATCTCTGGAGGAAACGGACGGGTGACGTTTTGGGTCTCAAGAAGGGTCCCGGCATGAAACATCACCCATCCTTTTTCTCCAGAGATGCTGCCTGACCCGCTGAGTTACTCCAGCACCCAGCGTCTATTATTTCCAGCTTTTTCCCCAGCGCTACAATCTGTCTGAAGAAGGGTACCGGACCAAAATATCGCCTATCCACGTTCTCTAGAGATGCTGCCTGACCCGCTGAGTTACCCCAGCACTTTGTGTCTTTTTTTGTTGTTTATTTTTAAAGGCCATTTTGCCCTCAGTAGTTCCAGTTCCAGAGTACAATGTCGCTTTTTATGAACATGAGTTCTCTATTAAAACATTACCATTTTATTTTTTATGGGCCAATTATGTGTGCAAGAAAATAAAGCTGTCTTTGGGAATTATTAATAAAATGTGATATAACAAGCAAGATAATCGGGCCCATAGAAGTGTTGCACTAACAGCTGCAACAGATATACTGTGTTGTGGTGTTTTATTAGGTAGGACATTTGGATACAGCATGAACATTTCAAGTGCTCTATATTTCCATTTCTCAAGAGGATGTGTAAAGAAAAATCAGTCTTTTTAATAATCTTGATCTTCACAATTTTACTCCGTGATGTTGCCATCAAATGAATTAATAACTTAAAGAACCACCATTGGCAGCTCTTTTAATCTTTTAATAGTTTAGTTTCCTTTAGAGATGCAGCACGGAAACAGGCCCTTCGGCCCACTGAGTCTGCACCGACCAGCGATCCCCGCTCACTAGCACCATCCTACACACACTAGGGACAATTTACAATTTTACCAAGCCAGTTAACCGACAATCCTGCATGTCTATGGAGTGTGGGAGGAAACTGGAGCACCCGGAGAAAACCCACGCAGGTCACGGGGAGAGAACGTACAAACTCCGTACAGACAGCGCCCGTAGTCTGGATGGAACCCGGGTCCCTGGTGCCATAAGGCAGCAACTCTACCGCTGCGCCACCGTGCCGCTCCGATGGTATAAAATAGCAGAAAATAGGAACATATAAATCTTGTATTAACATGTTTAAATGTTTGTGACAAATTGAGCAGGAAATGTTTCTGTTCTTAAAAAATGAACTTTCTGAAATGTAATGCCTTCATTTTTTGCCGGTCATTAATGTAATCATGGAAAGGATTCTATTTCATTGCACAACACACTATACCTTACAGGAGGCAGCACGGTGGCGCAGCGGTAGAGTTGCTGCCTCACAGCGCCGGAGACCCGGGTTCCATCCTGACTAAGGGTACTGTCTGTACGGAGTTTGTACGTTCTCCCTGTGACCTGCGAGGGTTTTCTCCGAGACCTTCGGTTTTCTCCCACACTGCAAAGACGTGCAGGCTTGTAGGTTAATTGGCTTGGTGTAAATGTAAAAAGTCCCAAGTGTGTGTCGGGTAGTGTTAATGTACGACTGTCAGTGTGGACACGGTGGGTCGAATGGCCTGTTTCCTCGCTGTATCTCTAAACTAAACTAAACTAAACTCAATTTAATTAAACTAAACACAAAGGGTGGTGGGTGAATGGAACAAGCCGCCACAGTAGGTAGTTGAGGCAAGGACTGTCTCAACTTTTAAGAAACAGTTAGACAGGTACATGGTAGACACAAAATGCTGGAGTTACTCAGCGGGTCAGGCAGCATCTCTGGAGAGAAGGAATGGGTGACGTTTCGACCCGAAACGTCACCCATTCCTTCTCTCCAGAGATGCTGCATGACCCGCTGATATACTCCAGCCTTTTGTGTCTACCTTCGATTTAAACCAGCATCTGCGGTTCTTACCTAGACAGGTACATGGATAGTATAAGAAAATAACTGCAGATGCTGGTACAAATCGATTTATTCACAAAATGCTGGAGTAACTCAGCAGGTCAGGCAGCATCTCGGGAGAGAAGGAATGGGTGACGTTTCAGGTCGAGACCCTTCTTCAGACTGCTACATGGATAGGACAAGTTTGGAAGGATATGGACCAAACACAGGCAGGTGGGACTAGTGTAGCTGGGACACGTTGGCCGGTGTGGGCATGTTGGGCCGAAGGGTGTGTTTCCACACTGTATCACTCTATGACTCTATGACTCTAAGGATAAATGTACAACACGGGCCATGGACCAAATGGAAGTTTTCATTTCCATTTGTTAAATGATGCATTTGGTATAAATGAATGTCATGGAGGTGTGTGATTAAGTCCACCTCTCACTCAGGATAAATCTTCAATGCCTTTGTTACTTCATCCAGAGATACTGCCTTGATTGTGAAGAAGGGTCTGAAGAAGGGTGAACTACTGATTGTTGAACCAAGGTTAACATGGAACAAACAGTGAATCGTGAAAGGCCTGGATAGAGTGGATGTGGAGAGGATGTTTCCACTAGTGGGAGAGTCTAGCACCAGAGGTCATAGCATCAGAATTAAAAGGCATTCTATTTGAGGAGATGAGGAGGAATTTCTTTAGTCAGAGGGTGGTGAATCAGTGGAATTCATTGCCACAGAAGGCTGTGGAGGCCAATTCATTGGGTATTTTTAAGGCAGAGATTGATGGATTGTTGATTATTACGGGTGACAGGGATTATGGGGAGAAGGCAGGAGAATGGGGTTAGGAGGGAGAAATAGATCAGCCATGATTGAGTGGCGGAGTAGACTTGATGGGCCGATTGGCCTAAATCTGCTCCTATCACATGACATGACCTTAAACGCAATAGGGGACGCGTTGACTTAGTGGTTTTACTTGGAGAAATACGTGTTAGGTATTTGCAGCAAAAGAAAGACAGGGCAGGAGAGCAGAGCAATGTAAAAGTGTTCCTGAGGGAACTGTGCGTAAAGGCTTGCTGATTTATCAAAGTGTCAGGGTGGAGGAGGCACCGTAGTTTGTCATTCATTTGAGTGTCATCCTCAGGGACATTAACATCGCTCCAGTGCCACCGCACGGTGGACTAATCCCTACTTCACACACACACACATGTTGCCACACCATAGCAAGAGAGAGAGGTAAAGGAAATATTACCCAGCGGATGTGCCCAAGTTGAAGATGGACACAAAAAGCTGGAGTAACTCAGCGGGCCAGGCAGCATCTCTGGAGGACAGGGTAGTGGGTATATGGAACGAGCTGCCAGAGGAGGTCGTTGAGGCAGGGACTATCCCAACATTTAAGAAACACTTAGAGGTGTACACGGATAGGACAGGTTTGGAGGGACACGGACCAAACGTGGGCATGTGGGACCAGTGTAACTGGGACATGTTGGCCGGTGTGGGCAAGTTGGGCTGAAGGGCCTGTTTTCACTCTGTATCACTCTATGACCTTATCACTCTAGGTAACATATTGGGTCGAGACCCCTCTTCAGACTGAGAGTCAGGGGAAAGATAGATATAAAACGAGAGATGGAGACGGTGATACAGAGAGATATAGAACAAATGAATGAAAGATATGCACAAAAAGTCACATGTAAATAAAGGAAACAGGCCATTGTTAGCTGAGGGCAAGGTGCAAATGTGTTACAGACAATGAAACATACAAAGGAAGCATGCAGGTACAGCAGGCAGTGAAGAAAACCAATGGAATGTTGGCCTTCATAACAAGAGGAGTTGAGTATAGGAGCAAAGAGGTCCTTCTGCAGTTGTACAGGGCCCTAGTGAGACCGCACCTGGAGTACTGTGTGCAGTTTTGGTCTCCAGATTTGAGGAAGGATATTCTTGCTATTGAGGACGTGCAGCGTAGGTTTACTAGGTTAATTCCCGGAATGGCGGGACTGTCGTATGTTGAAAGACTGGAGCGACGAGGCTTGTATACACTGGAATTTAGAAGGATGAGAGGGGATCTTATCGAAACGTATAGGATTATTAAGGAGTTGGACACGTTAGAGGCAGGAAACATGTTCCCAATGTTGGGGGAGTCCAGAACCAGGGGCCACAGTTTAAGAATAAGGGGTAGGCCATTTAGAACGGAGATGAGGAAAAACTTTTTCAGTCAGAGAGTTGTGAATCTGTGGAATTCTCCGCCTCAGAAGGCAGTGGAGGCCAATTCTCTGAATGCATTCAAGAGAGAGCTAGATAGAGCTCTTAAGGATAGCGGAGTCAGGGGGTATGGGGAGAAGGCAGGAACGGGGTACTGATTGAGAACGATCAGCCATGATCACATTGAATGGCGGTGCTGGCTTGAAGGGCCGAATGGCCTACTCCTGCACCTATTGTCTATTGTCTATTGAAATTCATCAGGACAACATTGAAACTAGTACAACGACTAGGGTAGGGGAGTGACACAGAGAGAGGGGATGCACGGGTTACTTGTAGTTAGAGAAATCAATATTCATACTGCTGGGTTGTAAGCTGCAGATTACAGTCGAGCAGGTTACAGATTTACCATTGCACAGTTGGGGCAGCACAGTGGCGTGGCAGTGGAGTTGCTGCCTCACAGCTTTACAGCGCCAGAGGAACGCGTTTGATCCTGACCGGGTGCTGTCTGTGCGGAGTTTGCACGTTCTCCCTGGAACCCTTTGGGTTTTCTCCGGGTGCTCTGGTTTCCTCCCGCACTTTGAAAAACGTACAGGTTCTTAGGTTAATTGGCTTGGTATAAATGTAATTTGTCCCTGGTGTGTGTAGGATAGTGTTAGTGTGCGGGGGATAGCTGGACTGTTCCCCCAATGTATCTCTAAACTAAACTAAACTAAACCAAACCAAACCAAACCAAACCAAACCAAACCAAACTAAACAAAACTAAATTAAACCAAACCAAACCAAACCAAACCAAACCAAACTAAACTAAACTAAACCAAACCAAACCAAACTAAACTAAACTAAACTAAACCAAACCAAACCAAACCAAACCAAACTAAACTAAAGTAAACCAAACCAAACCAAACCAAACTAAAGTAAACCAAACCAAACCAAACCAAACTAAACTAAATTAAATTAAACCAAACCAAACCAAACCAAACCAAACCAAACCAAACCAAACCAAACCAAACCAAATCAAACCAAACCAAACCAAACCAAACTAAACTAAAGTAAACCAAACCAAACTAAACTAAACTAAATTAAACCAAACCAAACCAAACCAAACCAAACCAAACCAAACCAAACTAAACTAAACTAAATTAAACTACCGCTATCTTGAATACGGGCTACGTCCTGACTACTGGCGCCGTCTGTACGGAGTTTGTACGTTCTCCCCGTGACCTGCGTGGGTTTTCTCCGAGATCTTCGGTTTCCTCCCACACTCCAAAGACGTACAGGTATGTAGGTTAATTGGCTGGGCAAATGTAAAAATTGTCCCTAGTGGGTGTAGGATAGTGTTAATGTGCGGGGATCGCAGGGCGGTGCGGACCCGGTGGGCCGAAGGGCCTGTTTCTGCGCTGTATCTCTAAATCTAAATCGAAATCTAAAATCTAAATCTTACTAAAAAAAGGCAAAGCTGAAATGACAAGGAATCTTCATATACCATTGATTTCTCTACCTTTAAATAACCCGGCGGTTTTTATTCAGAAAATGCTGGAGTAACTCAGCAGGTCAGGCAGCATCTCGGGAGAGAAGGAATGGGTGACGTTTCGGGTCGAGACCCTTCTTCAGACATATGTTAGGGGGGCGGGACAAAGGAAGGATATAGGTGGAGACAGGAAGATAGAGGGAGATGTGGGAAGGAGGAGGGGAAGAGAGGGACAGAGGAACTATCTAAAGTTGGAGAAGTCGATGTTCATACCACTGGGCTGCAAACTGCCCAGGCGAAATATGAGGTGCTGTTCCTCCAATTTCCGGTGGGCCTCACTATGGCACTGGAGGAGGCCCATGACAGAAAGGTCAGACTGGGGATGGGAGGGGGAGTTGAAGTGCCCGGCCACCGGGAGATCAGTTTGGTCAATGCGGACCGAGCGCAGCTGTTCAGCGAAGCGATCGCCGAGCCTGCGCTTGGTTTCGTCGATGTAAATAAGTTGACATCTAGAGCAGCGGATGCAAAATAACCCGGCATTCCCTCTCTCTCCATCCCTCCCCCACCCAAGTTGCACCAGCTTCTCGTTCTCACCCAGCAAACAGCTAACAATGGCCTGTTTCCTTTGTCATCGTTACTTTTTTGCAAATCTTTCATTCATTTGTTCTATATCTCTCTACATCATGGTCTTTATCTCTCGTTTACCTTTGCTGTGACCTTCAGTCTGAAGAAGGGTCTCGACCCAAAACGTCACCCATTACGTCTCTCCAAAGATGCTGCCTGTCCCGCTGAGTTAGTACAGCTTTTTGTGCATCGATCTTCATGTGATGCATGCAGGGGCCTTTTATTTTGAAGCAAGCAGCTTGGTGAAAAGTGCAGACCGTGCTTATTTTCGGTCCTTTTCGAGAAGTCATTGAAAGCATCCGTTTCAAGAAATCAGGAGATTCAGCAGAAAGAAACAGCTTGAAGGTGGATCGAGTTAATGGGAAAGTCACCGAGCAAAAAGACACAAACACTGAGTGACTCAGAGCTTTCACCTCACCTCGCTGAGAACAATACGAGGATGTTGCCCACACTCGCCGGCCTATTTGATTGAATGATACTTTATTCTCACATGTACCGAGGCGCGGTGAAATGCTCTGACTTTGCGTACAATGCACAAAGTACGCACAGGGTCGCCACGTATCTGGTGCCGACAAAGCTACGGAAGTATTCAGAGTCCCGACGGTGATCCTCGGACTATCATTGATCGGATGTTGCTAGATTTATCTTGCACTGAATGTTATTCACTTATTCCCCATATCATGTGTCTTTACACTGCGGATGGCCTGATTGAAATCATGTAACGGCTTGATTGAAATCATGTATTTATCTATCTATCTATCTATCCATCTATATATCTATCTATCTATCTATCTATCTATCTATCTATCTATCTATCTATCTATCTATCTATCTATCTATCTATCTATCTATCTATCTGTCTATCTATTTATTTATCTATTTATCTATCTATTTATTTATTTATTTATTTATTTATCTATCTATTTATTTATTTATCTATTTATTTATTTATTTATCTATTTATCTATTTATTTATTTATTTATTTATTTATTTATTTATTTATTTATTTATCTATTTATTTATTTATTTATCTATTTATTTATTTATTTATCTATTTATTTATCTATTTATTTATTTATTTATTTATTTATTTATTTATTTATTTATTTATCTATTTATCAATCTATCTATCTATTTATTTATTTATTTATTTATTTATCTATTTATCTATTTATCTATTTATTTATTTATTTATTTATTTATTTATTTATCTATTTATTTATTTATTTATTTATTTATTTATCTATTTATTTATTTATTTATTTGATTCATTGATTAAAAAAATTATTTGATTTGATTTATTTATTTATTGTTTCCGGTCAATACAATACAACAGATTGACCACACATTTGTGAAAGTTAAATAGTACGAGATAATTGTACCAATAATAAAACAATATAATCACACAATTTTTTTCTAACGGAAAATATATTTGTCTTTCCACTGACTGGTTAGCATGCTACAACAGCTTTTCACTGTACCTCGGTACACGTGCCAATAAACTAAACCAAACTAAACTCAAACTCAACTCAACTCTTTGTACTCGTCGCTCCGCCTCTTCGCGGCCCGTCCTTGGCCCGGACCGCCTCTGGTTCACGCTAAGGTTCACCAGCATGGCTATCCCTCTCCTCTCCTCCCGCAGCCGGCGCCAAAGCTTAGACCCCCCCCCGGTCCTCCTTCTACCGGCCCCTTATCCAGCGTCCACTGGTGTCGCCGATGTCGTTCCTCCTTCCGGTTCCCGGTCTTCCCGGCCATTGTATGTTCGTTCTTAGTACCTGAACTGATGTACTACACTTTGGTCAACGTGGGTTGTTTTTAAATGTGCTATACAAATAAAATTGACTTGACGTGACTTGACTTGACTTGACTTGACTAGCCTCAACTACCTCCTTTGGCACCCTTTTAACATACCCACTACTCTCTCTGTGAAAAAGTTGCCCCTCAGGTTCCTGTTAAATCTTTCCCCCATCATCGTAAACCTATGTCCTCTGGTTCTTGATTCCCCTACCCTGGTTAAAAGATTGTGCATTCACCCTGTATATTCCCTTCATGATCTCGCACACCTCTAAAAGAGGTGATGCAGCGGTAGAGTTATAAGAAAATAACTGCAGATGCTGGTACAAATCGAAGGTATTTATTCACAAAATGCTGGAGTAACTCAGCAGGTCAGGCAGCATCTCGGGAGAGAAGGAATGGGTGACGTTTCGGGTCGAGACCCTTCTTCAGACTGATGTCAGGGGGGGCGGGACAAAGGAAGGATATAGGTGGAGACAGGAAGATAGAGGGAGATCTGGGAAGGGGGAGGGGAAGGGAGGGACAGAGGAACTATCTAAAGTTGGAGAAGTCGATGTTCATACCACTGGGCTGCAAGCTGCCCAGGCGAAATATGAGGTGCTGTTCCTCCAATTTCCGGTGGGCCTCACTATGGCACTGGAGGAGGCCCATGACAGAAAGGTCAGACTGGGAGTGGGAGGGGGAGTTGAAGTGCTCGGGAGATCAGTTTGGTTAACGCGGACCGAGCGCAGGTGTTGAGCGAAGCGATCGCCGAGCCTGCGCTTGGTTTCGCCGATGTAAATAACTTGACATCCAGAGCAGCGGATGCAATAGATGAGGTTGGAGGAGGTGCAGGTGAACCTTTGTCTCACCTGGAAAGACTGTTTGGGTCCTTGGATGGAGCTGAGGGGGGAGGTAAAGGGACAGGTGTTGCATCTCGTGCGGTAGAGTTGCTGCCTTGCAGCACCAGAGACCCGGGTTTGATCCTGATTACGGGTGCTGTTTCCATGCTGTATCTCGAAACTAAACTAAAAAAATTGCACAAGGTTAAAAAAAAATGTTTTTGCAAGACTCTCATTCCCAGAAAATTGCTGTGGTAACACAAACAGACCAAAGAGTACACGATCAACCTGACTTTGCTAAATGAGCACAATGTGGTCCTCAGCAGAATTAAAGCGCTCAGCAAAGATCCTTTCATGAATGTTTAAGTGCTTACTGACAAATATTGCAACGGGAAAGAAAAGACTTTCAGGAAACATGCCAATAACTCACTGCAGGAAATGTGTATCTCACAGCAATATTTAGATGGATTCAGGAAATTATAGATTGAAAATTGACAATTGTGCAAATGTCAGTCAGAAAAATAAAAATTAAAGTGAATTAAATGCAGAGGATATGGTCTGGAAATTAATGTAAGCTCCACAATTAAAATGTCTCGACCTGAAACATCACCCATTCCTTCTCTCCAGAGATGCTGCCTGTCCCGCTGAGTTACTCCAGCATTTTGTGTCTTTCTTTGGTGTAAACAGCACCTGCAGTTCCTGCACATAAACTATCTTGCTTTCTCCATTGGTCAGAAGGGATTGAAGGAAAAGAGATGTACTCATCGTGCTGCATCACAGCGAGGCAGTCAGGTATTAATGTATCCTTGGGGCTAGAGCTGCTTGTCTATGAACTGCTTCATAGCTGCCTCTTGGACACTGCGGTTGAAGTCAGTCGATCAGGTTTGCTCCACGTCAAAGCATTTGCCAGTTCAGCTGCTGGCTGCTTGAGTCACCAACAAAGCCTTCCCTCTGTAGAAAAGCACAAAGTGCTGGAGTACCTCAGCGGGCCAGGCAGCATCTGTGAAGGGAATGGACAGTCAAGTCAAGTCAAGTCAATTTTATTTGTATAGCACATTTAAAAACAACCCACGTTGACCAAAGTGCTGTGCGGTACTAAGGAAAAAATGAAACATACAGTAGCACACAAACATATCAGCACATACAAAACAGTTCACAGCGCCCCCTCAGAGGGCCTCAAACGCTAGGGAGTAGAAATAGGTTTTGAGCCTGGACTTAAAGGAGTCGATGGAGGGGGCAGTTCTGATGGGGAGAGGGATGCTGTTCCACAGTCTAGGAGTTGCAACCGCAAAAGCGCGGTCACCCTTGAGCTTAAGCCTAGACCGCGGGATAGTGAGTAGCCCCAAGTCGGCCGACCTGAGGGACCTGGAGTTAGAGAGGTGGGTTAGAAGATTTTTGATGTAGGGGGGGAATGTCCATTTAGTGCTTTATAAGTGAATAGGAGGAGCTTGAAGTTGATTCTGTACCGTACAGGGAGCCAGTGGAGAGAGGCCAGAATCGCCGTGATGTGGTCCCTTTTTCGGGTACCCGTCAGGAGTCTCGCTGCGGCGTTTTGGACCAGTTGCAGGCGGGACAGGGATGATTGGCTGATCTCAGTGTATAGGGAGTTGCAGTAGTCTAGGCGGGAGGAAATGAAAGCGTGAATGATTTTTTCAGTGTCGTCGAATTGGAGGAAAGGTTTGATTTTAGCTATGGTACGAAGTTGGAAGAAGTTGGCTTTTACCACAGCGTTGACTTGCTTGTCAAACTTTAATGCAGAGTCAAATATCACGCCGAGGTTTTTGACATGCGGTTTGACTAGGCAGGATAGACAGGTGCAGTCTCAGGTCGGGACCCTTCCTCAGACTGACCTGACCCACTGAGTTCCTCTAGCGCTTTGTCTTTTGCTTAAGATGGGGCAGCACAGCGGGTAGAGCTGCTGCCTCACAGTGCCGGAAACCCAGGTTTAATCCTGACCTCAGGCGCTGTCTGTGCGGAGTTTGCATGTTCTCCCCGGGACCGCGTGGGTTTCCTCCGGGTGTTCCAGTTTCTCCCCACATCCCAAAGACGTGCAGCTTTGTAGGTTAATTGACCTCTGTACATTGCTCTTAGTGTGCAAGGAATGGATGAGAAAGTGGGATAACATCGGATTAGTGTGAACATGTGATCGACAGTCAGCTTGGACTCAGTGGGCTGAAAGTAGACACAAAATGCTGGAGTAACTCAGCGGGACAGGCAGCAGCTCTGGGGAGAAGAAATTGATGATATTTCATGTCGAGACCCTTCTTGAGACTGAAGAGCTGAAGGGCCTATTTCCCTGCTGTCTCTCTAAACTAAACCAAGCGAAACTAAACTAAACTAAACCAAAGATTCCAGTATCTGCAGTTCCAGGAGTCTCCATTCTTCTTTAGATTCAGAAAGAAAAAAAAGCTCAATGATTGTAAGAAACACGAGGGAAGAAAATATATTTCATATTTAACTAAAGTGAATGCTTTGGGAAAAAAAAGTATTGAAATATATTGGGAGTCAGAGCAAAACTCAAATATAATAAAAAACAGTTAGGAATGAGTTATTGGGTGAGTTATTGGGCAGGGGATTGAGAAAAATTAGTTGCATCTACCAATCAGCAGCAGAAGCAGCAAGCAGCAGCAGTAGCAGCAAGCAGCAGTAGCAGCAAGCAGCAGTAGCAGCAGCACCAAGCTGTGTTACTTGGGAAGTCGTGTGTGGGGATTGTGTGGGGATAGTAAGGAGTAAGACCTGTGTGATCTCCCGGACTAGTTTCGATCGCCTAGCTTGGGGTCGGAGAGGAATTTTCCGGATTTTTTCCCAAATTGGCCTGGGTTTTTTATCCGGTTTTTCGCCTCTCCCAGGAGATCACTCAGTTCTTTTGGGTGGGCGGTTGGAGCGGTTGGAGCAGCGGCCGGGCGGTAGGTTTAGTAACCGAGCACGGGGCTTTGTTTGGGGAGTATGACTGCCAGGGCAGTTTATTGTTCTGGGTGTCGGATGTGGGGAATCTGGGAGTCTGATAGTCTTCCAGACATCCACATCTGCGCCAGGTGCGACGAGATGGGGCTCCTAAGGGACCATATTAGGAACCTGGAGCGGCAGATTGATGACCTCCGTCTGATCAGGGAGAGTGAGGAGGTTATAGATAGGAGTTACAGAGAGGTGGTCACTCCTAGACCACGGGAGGTAGACAAGTGGGTCACTGTAGGGGGGGCAAGGAACAGAGGCAGGGACTAGGGAGTACCCCGGTGGCTGTACCCCTTGGAAATAAGTACTCCTGTTTAAGTACTGTTGGGGGGGACAGCCTACCTGGGGGCAACGACGGTGCCCGGGCCTCTGGCAAGGAGTCCGGCCCTGTTGCTCAGAAGGGTAGGGAAAGGAAGAGGAGAGCGGTAGTAATAGGGGACTCTATAGTGAGGGGGTCAGATAGGCGTTTCTGTGGACGCAGTCGGGAGACCCGGATGGTGGTTTGCCTCCCTGGTGCTGGTGTCCGGGATGTGTCTGAGCGTGTCCAGGATATCCTGAAAGGGGAGGGAGAGGAGCCAGAGGTCGTGGTACATATAGGTACCAACAATATAGGTAGGATAAGGGAAGAGGTCCTGAAAGGAGAATTTAGGGGGCTAGGAAGAGAGTTAAAAAAAAGGACTTCCAAAGTAATAATCTCAGGCTTACTGCCTGTGCCACGCGATAGTGAGAATAGGAATGGAGTGAGGTGGAGGATAAATACGTGGCTGAGGAACTGGTGCAGGGAGCAGGGTTTCAAGTTTCTGGATCATTGGGACCTCTTCTGGGGGAAGTATGACCTGTACAAAAAGGACGGGTTGCATCTGAACCCGAGGGGAACCAATATCCTGGCGGGGAGATTTGCTAAAATAACTGCGGAGACTTTAAACTAGTACGGTTGGGGGGAGGGACTCAAACACAGATAGCTAATAGGCAGTGTGTGAGGCAGGAGGCAGAAAAGGGAAACACTCAGACCCAATATGTAGGAGAGAAAGAAGGGAAAAGAAATAAACTGAGAATAAGAAATGATGGGTCCCTTAAATGTGTATATTTTAATGCTAGGAGCATTGTAAGAAAGGTGGATGAGCTTAGAGCCTGGATTGACATCTGGAAGTATGATGTTGTGGCGATCAGTGAAACATGGTTGCAGGAGGGTTGCGATTGGCAATTAAATATTCCAGGATTTCATTGTTTCAGATGTGATAGAATCGGAGGGGCAAGAGGTGGGGGTGTTGCATTGCTTGTCAGGGAGGATATCACAGCAGTGCTTTGGCAGGACAGACTAGAAGGCTCGATTAGGGAGGCTGTTTGGGTGGAACTCAGAAATGAGAAAGGTTTAGCAACACTTATAGGGGTGTATTATAGACCGCCAAATAGGGAACGAGAATTGGAAGAGCAAATATGTAAGGAGATAGCAGATATTAGTAGTAAGCACAGAGTGGTGATTGTGGGTGATTTCAATTTTCCGTATATAGACTGGGAATCACATTCTGTTAAAGGGCTGGATGGTTTGGAGTTTGTAAAATGTGTGCAGGATAGTTTTTTGCAGCAATACGTAGAGGTGCCTACCAGAGAAGGGGCAGTGTTGGACCTCCTGTTAGGAAATGAGATGGGTCAGGTGACGGAGGTATGTGTTGAGGAGCACTTTGGGTCTAGTGATCACAATGCCATTAGTTTCAATATCATTATGGAGAAGGTCAAATCTGGACCAAGGGTTGAGATTTTGGATTGGAGAAAGGCTAATTTTGAGGAGATGAGAAAGGATTTAAAAGGAGTGAAATGGAAATTTTTGTTTTATGAAAAGGATATAATAGAGAAATGGAGGATATTTAAAGGTGAAATTTTGAGAGTACAGAGTCTTTATGTCCCTGTTCGGTGGAAAGGAAAGAATAATAATTTGAAAGAGCCATGGTTTTCCAGGGAAATTGGACACTTGGTTCGGAAAAAGAGGGAGATATACAATAAATATAAGCGGCATGGAGTAAATGAGGTTCTTGAGGAATATAAAGAATGTAAAAGGAATCTTAAGAAGGAAATTAGAAAAGCGAAAAAAAGATATGAGGCTGCTTTGGCAAGTAATGTAAAAGTAAACCCCAAGGGGTTCTACAGATATGTCAATAGCAAAAGGATAGTGAGGGATAAAATTGGTCCATTAGAGAGTCAGAGTGGACAGCTATGTGCTGAGCCGGAAGAAATGGGGGAGATATTAAACAATTTCTTTTCTTCGGTATTTACCGAGGAGAAGGATATTGAATTATGTGAGGTAAGCGAAACAAGTAGAGTAGTGATGGAAATTAGGAGGATTAAAGAAGAGGAGGTACGGACACTTTTGAAAAATATAAAAGTGGATAAGTCTCCAGGTCCTGATAGGATATTTCCCTAGGACATTGAGGGAAGTTAGTGCAGAAATAGCAGGGGCTATGACGGAAATATTTCAAACGTCATTAGAAACGGGGATGGTGCCGGAAGATTGGCGCATTGCGCATGTTGTGCCTTTGTTTAAAAAAGGTTCTAAAAGTAAACCTAGCAATTATAGACCTATTAGTTTGACGTCTGTGGTGGGAAAATTAATGGAAAAGATACTTAGGGACAATATATATAATTATTTGGATAATCAAGGCCTGATTAGAAACAGTCAACATGGATTTGTGCCTGGAAGGTCATGTTTGACTAATCTTCTTGAATTTTTTGAAGAGGTTACCAGGGAAATTGATAAGGGCAAGGCTGTGGATGTTGTCTATGTGGACTTCAGTAAGGCATTTGACAAGGTTCCACATGGAAGGTTGATTAAGAAGGTTAAATCGTTGGGTATAAATAGTGAGGTTGCAAGATGGATTCAACAATGGCTGAATGGGAGATACCAGAGGGTAACGGTTGACAATTGTATGTCAGGTTGGAGGCCAGTGTCTAGTGGAGTACCCCAAGGATCTGTGTTGGGTCCACTGTTGTTTGTCATTTACATTAATGATCTGGATGATGGTGTGGCAAATTGGATTAGTAAATATGCAGATGATACTAAGATAGGTGGAGTAGTTGATAGTGAGGTAGATTTTCAAAGTCTACAGAGAGACTTGGGCCTTTTGGAAGGGTGGGCTGAAAGATGGCAGATGGAGTTTAATGCTGATAAGTGTGAGGTGCTGCATTTTGGTAGGACAAATCAAAATAGGACGTACAGGGTAAATGGTAGGGAATTGAGGAATGCAGTGGAACAGAGGGATCTGGGAATAACTGTGCATTGTTCCCTGAAGGTGGAATCTCATGTGGATAGGGTGGTGAAGAAGGCGTTTGGTATGCTTGCCTTTATAAATCAGAGCATCGAGTATAGAAGTTGGGATGTAATGTTAAAATTGTACAGGGCATTGGTGAGGCCGAATCTGGAGTATGGTGTGCAGTTCTGGTTGCCAAATTATAGGAAGGATGTCGACAAAATGGAGAGGGTACAGAGGAGATTTACTAGAATGTTGCCTGGGTTTCAGCACTTAGGCTACAGAGAGAGGTTGAACAGGTTGGGTCTTTATTCTTTGGAGCGTAGAAGGTTGAGGGGGGACTTGATAGAGGTTTTTAAAATTTTGAGAGGGACGGACAGAGTTGACGTGGGTAGGCTTTTCCCTTTGAGAGTGGGGAAGATTCCAACAAGGGGACATAGCTTCAGAATTGAGGGACAAAGGTTTAGGGGTAACATGAGGGGGAACTTCTTTACTCAGAGGGTGGTGGCTGTATGGAATGGGCTTCCGGTGGAAGTGGTGGAGGCTGGCTCGATTTTATTATTTAAGAGTAAATTGGATAGGTATATGGATAAGAGGGGATTAGAGGGTTATGGTCTGAGTGCAGGTAGATGAGACTAGGTCAGGGAGAATGGTCGGCGTGGACTAGTAGGGCCGGACAGGCCTGTTTCCATGCTGTAGTTGTTATATGTTATATGTTATATGTTACTGGGCTTTGAAGAATGTCATGTAAATAGTATAATTATTACAGTCTACCATCCTATATGTTTCGGTAGCATTAAGATGAACTACATTTTACCTGTGTCTATAATATATACCATTACCTTACAAAATCCATTTTCTTACAGAGATTGGTCAACTACTTTCATATTTACAGTAGTCTTTGTTGATCGTGCTATGGCGAGTTCGACGACCTGGACCATTCTCTATGGTCGCTACAGTGCGATCCATCGCGGGTCCTGACCTCCCCTCCATCAATGGGACTAAAGAAGGTATGTAGGAACGAACTGCAGATGCTGCTTTACATCAAAGATAGACACAGAAAGCTGGAGTGATTCAGCGGGACAGGCAGCGTCTCTGGCGAGAAGGAATGGGTGACATTACGGGTCGAGACCCTTCTTCAGACTTCATTCAGATGAATGAGAATGAGACGCTTCATATTTTGCTTGGGTAGTTTACACCCCAGCGGTTTGAACATTGACTTCTATGACTTCAGATAGTCCCTGCTCTTCCCTCTCTATCCCCCCCGCCTTCCCAGTTCTCCCACTAGTCTTCCTTTCTCCGACTACATTCTATTCTTTGTCCCGCCCCCTCCCCTGACATCAGTCTCGACCAAAAACGTCACCCATTCCTTCTCTCCAGAGATGCTGCCTGTCCCGCTGGGTTACTCCAGCATTTTTTGTCTACCTTCGCTTCATTCAAATGCTGTCATAAGGTCATAAGGGATAGGAGTAATATTAGGCCACTTGGCCCATCGAGTCTACTCTGCCATTCAATCATGGCTGATCTATCTCTCCCTCCTAACCCCATTCTCCTGCCTTCTCCACACAACCCCTGACGCCCACGCTAATCAAGAATCTATGTATCCCTATCTCTGCCTCAAATATATATCCACTGACTTGGCCTCCACAGCCTTCTGTGGCAAAGAAATCCACAGATTTACCACCCTCTCTCTGGCTGAAGATGCTGGTTTTCACAAAAGGACACAAAGTGCTGGAGCAACTGGATGGGTCAGGCAGCATCGTGGCAGGGGGCCACCGAGAATGAAGGGGGACCCTGCTTGGGGGAGGGGGAGGGGCAGGGGGAGGGGGAGGGGGCGGGGGAGGGGGCGGGGGAGGGGCGTGCCCACGTGCGTCAGCGGCGGCAGACCTGGTTCCCCGCTGCCAGAAGATCAGACTGCACTAAGAACTTTTAAAACTTTGTCTGTGCCAGAAAGGTGCTGCCTAGGTGAAGCCTGCTGTATAATTTTACCAGATCCTACGTATAAACAAAGAATTCCACTGTACCGAGGCACATGTGGCAATAAAATATCATTGAACCCTTGTACCATCCCTTGTAGAATATGGAACTACAAAGTCTTTTAGTTGCTCTTGGGACTTTGGGCTATTTTTACATTAATATTGTCATTTTAATTTATTAAACTTTTTTTGGGGCTTATTATGTTATCTTGGAGTCCTGTATTTACAGACCTGTTGTGCTGATGCTGCTGCAAGTAAGAATTTCATTGTTCCATTTGCAGTACATATGACAGCTAAACACTCTTGACTTCTGTAGGTTAGGTTTGTGGGTTTGTAGGTTAAGTGGCTTGGTGTATATGTAAAATTGTCCCTAGTGTGTGCATGGTAATGTTAGTGTAAGGCACGGTCGTACACTGGTCGCTGGTCGACGTGGTCTTGGTGGGCCGATGGGCCTGTTGCCACCCAGTATCTCTAACACTAAAACTGTAAACAAAGAACCTTGCTGCTTGGCTCTTCAGTTCAGTTCAGTTTATTGCCACGCGTACCGAGGTACGGTGAAAAGCTTTTCGTCGCGTGCTAACCAGTCAGCAGAAAGATAATGCATGATTTACAATCGAGCCAATAATACTGTGAAGATACATGATAAGGGAATAACGTTTAGTGCAAGGTAAAGCCAGCAAAGTCCGATCAAGGAGAGTCCGAGGGTCATCAAAGAGGTAGATAGTGATACGTTCTCAGTGTCATTCTCAAAAGCACGCATTGAGTGGGAGACCAAAACAACACAGGTCTGGACACAAGATCGCCATTTTAACTCTCTGTGTATTTTAGCAAATGCGCAGGCACAGCTTTACCATATTGTTGCATGTATACATCACATAGCAGCTTTACCATATTGTTGCATGTATACAGCACATAGCAGCTTTACCATATTGTTGCATGTATACAGCACATAGCAGCTTTACCATATTGTTGCATGTATACATCACATAGCAGCTTTACCATATTGTTGCATGTATACATCACATAGCAGCTTTACCATATTGTTGCATGTATACAGCACATAGCAGCTTTACCATATTGTTGCATGTATACATCGCATAGCAGCTTTACCATATTGTTGCATGTAAACATCGCATAGCAGCTTTACCATATTGTTGCATGTATACATCACAGATAGTAGCTCAGCACTGCTCTCTGGTTGTGGTGGGATGGTTCAGTTGCCTGACTCTTGACCCTTGCCTCTTGACCTTTGACTCTTGACACTTGACTTTGGACTTTTGACCCCCGACTCAGCCCCAAAACTGGAGGAAATTTAACGTACCTTTATTTCAACAAAGCTGCTGTGCATGAAAGACCAGACTAACCAAGATTGATCTAGTGGCAAAGAACAACTGTTTACACAATCAGTTTTTGGGGGAATAGTTTTTAAGAGTAGAAACTAACAACTGAAACAATTCATGCGCGATATTGTGTTCTTTTCCTGCTTGATTTGCTATACAATATCATTTTTAGAAACTGTCATTGTTCTGCATTAGAGATCGTAACCAGAAACGTGTGCAATTTATGTTCTCCTGGAACAGACAGATCTACCATCTTTCTGAAGTGCCAATAAGGCAATTTGAAGTGTTTTTCATGTTCTGCCGCAGTCCTTCAAAGTCGTAAGGAAGAAATCAGCGTGACTTTTAATAAATTATTACAAGGGCCGAAGATAGTGGTGAACATGATAACATTCATGTTGCACTGTAAACTGCTCCCTGCTTCAACATTTCAGTTTAGCTTAGTTTAGTTTAATTTAGTTTAGAGATCACAGCGCGGAAACAGGCCCTTCGGCCTTCCGAGTCCGCGCAGACCAGCGATCCCCGTACACTATCCTACACACACCCGTTATACTAACACTATCCTACACACATACCAAGCCAATTAACCTACAAACCTGCACGTCTTTGGAGTGTGGAGTTCCCATAGCAAACCCACGCAGTCCACGGGGAGAATGTACAAATCCGTACGGACAGCACCCGTAATCAGGATCGAACCCGGATCTCTGACGCTGTAAGGCAGCAACTGTACTGCTGTGCTACTTTGCCGCCCTAAACCTAAACCTAAACCTAAACCTAAACCTAAACCGCATTTGTGGACACAAGGAACTGCAGATGCAGGTTTACAAAAAAATACATGAAGTGCTGGAGTAACCTTGCGGACCACAAGCAGCATCCCTGGACAACATGGATAGGCGATGTTTCCATTCGGGACCCTTCTTCAGACAGAACTACACTTGGTTGCCTGACATACACTACAGATTGAGTCAACTTTTCCACAGGTCCTTTAGCTTTCCCAAGCCACTGTATTTCTAAGTTTCAGAGGGCTATTTCACAATTATAAACTCCAATGCATCATATTAAATTTTGCTAATCGTAAACACAAGTATTTTCCATTTGCTTACCTTTGGTAGCATTTTCAGTATCGCTCGCTGAGTGATAAGCCTGCATTCTCCTGATAAAGAATGGTGGACAGGGGTTGTGAACTGCAACATCACTCATGTGTAACACTACAGTTAGAAAAATAGAAACATTATAATCCCAGCATTGCTAACAAGCCTTTCTCTTCATCAGCATTGAGTTAATCTTGCACAACCTGCAGGCACTATCGGTAAGGATGCAATGGGAAAAGGTGCCCTCAATGAATTATTGAAAGCACGAGACCGGCAGGTATCTTGTGTTTCTCTGGCCATTGCAGTCTGTGTCTGAATTACCATCTCCACAAAATCAAAATAACATGGCTGATAAGCTTGTTGGTGCCACCATCTTCATCAATGTTCATAGGTGTTAGGAGCAGAATTAGGCCCACCAAGTCTACATCATTCAATCAAGGCTGATCTATCTCTCCCTCCTGACCCCATTCTCCTGCCTTCTCCCCATAAGCCCTGACACCTGCACTATTCAAGAATCAGGCTACCTCTGCCTTGATAATATCCAATGACTTGGACTCCACAGGCTTCTGTTGCAAAGAATTCCACAGAATTCATCACCCTATGACTAAAGAAATTCCTCCTCGTCTCCTTCCTAATGGAATGTCCTTTAATTCTGAGGCTATGGCCTCTAGTCTTGGACTCTCCCACTAGTGGAACCATCCTCTCCACATCCACTCTATCCAGGAACTCTACAAGAAATATCATAAGGATGCATTGCTGTAAAGAAAGCATACAGAATGGATTGGAGTGAAGACACCAGCCTTACTGGAAGTCACTAAATGCTGACTGCACTTATGTTAAATGGAGGATCGCATAGAATCATAAAGTCATAGACTCTTACAGCGTGGAAACAGACCCTTTGGCCCAGTTTGCCCACACCGGATAACATGACCCAGCTACACTAGGCCCACCTGCCTGCGTTGGGCCTATATCCTCTAAGCGTACGCTACTGGGATTGTCAACTGTCCCGTATTAGCCGGGACATCCCGTATTTTGAGCTAAATTGGTTTTTCCTGTACGGGACCGCCCTTGTCCCATATTAGGCCCGGGGGGCACTGTAGGCCCGTACACTGTAGGCCCCGACACCGTAGGCCCCGACACTCTAGGACAGTGCTGCCTCACAGTGCCAGAGACTCGGGTTTGAGCCTGATTAATTGGCTTTGGTAAGATTTGTAAATTGTCCCTAGTGTGTGTAGGATTAACTTCGGACAGTGTAGGTCTGGAGGCTCAGTTGCCGCCCAACGGAGGTTGCATAGCAACTCGCCTCCGGGGCCGGGCGCCCACCATTGGTGGAGCGGGAGCACATGGCCGCTGGCTGGGTGTGGTCACGTGGGGCGCGGGGCGGTGACGTCACCTTGTCCTGTATTTGGGGGTGAGAAAGTTGGCAACCCCTGTACGCTACCCATCTCTCCTTGCTTTAACCACACTCTGGCTGTCATCTGAACAGTTTAGTTTAGTTTAGTTTAGAGATACAGGGAAGAAACAGGCCCTTCGGCCCACCGCGTCCGCGGCGACCAGCGATCCCCGAAAATTAGCACTATCCTACACACACTAGGGACAATTTACAAATCTTACCAAAGCCAATTAATCAGGCTCAAACCCGAGTCTCTGGTGCTCTGTGAGGCAGCAACTATACATACCACTGCGCCACCGTGCCGCACTGATGCATACAACTCCTAGTAAAAATCACATTCATAGAACATAGAACGTAGAACAGAACAGCACAAGAAAAGGCCCATCGGCCCACAATATCTGTGCCGAACATGATGCCAAGACCACCTTATCTACCTGCGCATAACCTTTGTCCCTCCATTCCCTGCATGCCCATGTGCCTGTCTAAAAGTATGTTAAATGCTACTAATGTACCTGCTTCAACCACCACCCCCCGGCAGCGTGTTCCAGGCACTGACCACCACCCACCCCCCTGTGTAAGAAAAACTTGCCCTACACATCTCTTTCGACCTTTGCCCCTCTCACTTTAAAGCGATCCTGGGAATTGAGAGTAATTTTGGCAGGATGTTAGATGGTGGGGAACAGGGATCAATGCATCGACCCATGGACTTGAGTCCATGGAACCTTGTTTGGATAATTTGTTAACATGAATTATTTATCTTTATTTACAACTCAGGCAGTGGAGAGCAAAGCAGATTAATTGGGCTGGAATTAGATTGGGCCACGCGGGTAAGGTCACATGTTTACTGGTCTGACTAATTTTAGTTTGCCGATGTTTTTTTTTTAAGGTAATCCAGTAGTTTCATTACCATCATTACTGATATTCACTTTTTCATTCAGGGCGGCACGGTGGCACAGCGGTAGAGTTGCTGCCTCTCAGCGCCAGAGACCCAGCTTTGAACCCGACAAAGGGTGATTCTGTATGGAGTTTGCACGTTCTCCCCGTGACCAGCGTGGGTTTTCTCCGTGATCCTCCACTTCCTCCCACACTCCAAACATGTGCAGGTTTGAAGGTTAATTGGCTTGGTGTAAATGTAAATTGTCCCTAGTGTGTGTAGGGTAGTTAATGTGCGGGGATCGCTGGTCGGTGCAGACTCGGTGGGCCGAAGGGCCTATTTCCGCACCGTATCTCTAAACTAAACTCAACTAAACCAAACTAAAGCCCTTATGATGGATGTCTGGATATGGTTAACTATGTCAGAAGTAAAATGATTTCCATGACTACACATGCCTTGCCCTGATAATAAGATAAAGAATAAAAGACATTTGGACAGGTACATGGATAGGAAAGGTTTAGAAGGACATGGGCCAAATGCAGGCAGGTGGGACTAGTGGAGATGAGGCATCTTGGTCGGTGTGGGCAAGTTGGGTCGAAGAGCCTGTTTCCAAGCTGCATGACTCCATGACTATAATAATAAATTGTTTATATTTTATTCATGTCAACAAATCAATCTTCTGGTTCTCCTGGTATTAAAATAGACACTGCTCTTGCGTTTAAAATGATTCTTGTCTTGTGAAGGACAACAGGCCATGTTGAGAACTTAGTACTTTGGTAACATTATTAAGCTTTGCTTTTAATATCCTGTAAATTAATCTAAATATGCATTGGGATTGGCGTCATCGAATCTTGTCCCCTATCTCAACTGAGATAGGTTTGGATTGATATGGACCAAAGGCAGGCAGGTGGGACTAGTGTTGATGGGACATGTTGGTCGGTTGTGGGCAAGTTGGGCCATGGAGCCTGTTTCCACACTCTAAGACTCTATGAAGGTGAATTTAATGTTTAATAAAATAACACAAAGTGCTGGAGTAACTCAGCAGGTCAGGCAGCATCCCTGGAGAACATGGATTTGGGTCGGGACCCTCCTTCAGACAGAGTTTAATGATGATCAGTGAGTTTAATGTTAATTAGTAATCTGTTGAAAAAAAGCTAACTAAAAATATAGCAAAGGCGTTGGGTGTATGGAACGTGCTGGAACGTAGTTGAGGCAGGGACTATCCCACCATTCAAGTAACAGTTGGAGAGGTACATGGATAGGACAGGTTTGGAGGGATATGGACCAAACGCGGGCAGGTGGGACTAGTGTAGCTGGGACATGATGGCTGGTGTGGGAAAGTTGGGCCGAAGGGCCTTGTTTCCACGTTGTCTCACCATGACACTGGACTCTACAAGCTAAAGTACGTGTAGCACCTTCTCTTTAAGTAATTACAGCCAATGGCGTATCTAGGGTATGGCAGGTTTGGCACGTGTCCTTGGCGCCACTGGAAGGGGGCGCCACAGAGCAGGTTCACATTTTCTGGAACCATCGAACCTCTCCACGTGTTTTTCTCTCGTTCAACGCAGCGCTGGGAAAAACTCATGCAGTGCCATAATTTGTTAATTAAAAGATTAACGAGCTTGACTTGTATTTTTGAGCTGATATTATGGTAAAGTTATCTAAAAGATGGGTGTCAGAAGTTTGGACAGGGGTGCAATTTCAGTGCTTGCCATGGGCGCCATTTTCCGTAGATACGCCCCTGGTTACAGCAGACAATGTAACACACTTTAACAATATTATTGGCTTAATAAATTAGTCTCCTAGTTCCTCAGGGCAAGGGTATTGAAAGCTTGTTGTACCTTTCTTGACCATCAATTTGACCATTATTGCGTGGATTAATTTAGTTGAAGCTGCAGGCTTCCTCATTAAATCTGAGAGCAGATTATTTTATTGAATAAACTTGTACCAACCTGTGCATCGCTACTGAAATCCCATGGTATTAGTCATGACAAATTGGCTGACATGCAGTTTTATTGCAGAAGCCCCAGCACACTGTGAAGTACATAAAAGCACAGAACTGCTGTAGAAATCCAGTTCAGAGGCACCAACAAGTGCCGACATTCATACTCCCGACTCCCGGCACTTTCCCCATTCCAGGGCGGCACGGTGGCGCAGCGGCAGAGTTCTTGGTTCTCGGTTCTTGGTTCTTGGTCCCCCCAAAATATCCCAAATGGAATTTAAACTGGAGGTGGCGGAGTATGGACTTAAGCAAGAAGGGCTTCTTGGAGAAGAAGAGCTGCCTTAAATTTAGTTGCGTCTGGTTGAATAACTAGAGTAGGGTGAAGACTATTCCGTCCTTTAATTGTGCGAGAGAACAATGAATTGCTACACACATCTGTCTTGACAGCTGGTATCTCAAATTGAATCGAATGCCCTCGTCTCCCTCGATAGGTTTGGGTTTGTTGTAGATGTGGTCATCTATGTCATGTTGCTGCCTTACAGCTCTTGCAGTGCCAGAGACCCGGGTTCGATCCCGACTATGGGTGCTGTCTGTTTATGGAGTTTGTACATTCTCCCCGTGACCTGCGTGGGCTTTCTCCGAGATCTTCGGTTTCCTCCCACACTCCAAGGACGTACAGGTTTGTAGGTTAATTGAGTTGGCATAAATGTAAAAATTGTCCCTGGTGTGTGTAGGGTAGTGTTAAGGGGAAAAAAAACTGCAGATGCCGGTATAAATCAAAGGCAAACTGCAGATGCTGGTACAAATCGAAGGTAATTGTGCGGGGATCGCAGGCCGGTGCGGAATCGGTGGGCCGAAGGGCCTGTTTCTGTGCTGTATCTCTAAAAAACATTTTTGTTACTACACACAAATAACAGTTTGTTACTACATACAAACGAGCCCTTTGGGTCACAATATTTGTGCCGAACATGATACCAAGGTAAAATGATCTCATTAGTTTATAAGTTCTAGGAGCAGAATTAGGCCCTTCAGCCCATCAAGTCTACTCCGCCATTCAATCATGGCTGATCTATCTTTCCCTCTCAACCCCATTCTCCACACCTTCTCCCCATAACCCCTGACACCCGTAACTAATCAAGAATCTATCAATCTATCAATCTCCACCTTCAAAAATATCCATTGACTTGGCCTCCACAGCCATCCGTGGCCATGAATTTCACAGATTCACCGTCCTCCAGCTAAAGAAATTCCTCCTCATCTCCTTTCTAAAAGGTACATTCTTTTATTCTGAGGCTGCGCCCTTTGGTCCTAGACTCTCCCACTAGTGGGAACATCTTCTCCACGTCCACTCTATCCAAGCCTTTCGGAGAGAGGCCTGTGGCAATTTCCCTCGGCCACAGTGGTCTTTTATAGTTACCTTGTGTGCTTTTGTGGCAGAAGAATTCCTTGTTGTTTTATTTATTGCCCGCAATAAAACTAATTTCCAGCTCAGTGTACATGACTGATTACTACCAAACGTGCGTCTGACGTTTCCTGTACTATTCCCCTTGGTTCACCCTTCTCTTTTCACCGCGCAATGCTTTATGAAGCTAATTTTTTCACTCTTGGCTCATTTCTGATCTTCCAGCTGAGTCACCTAGGGCCCTGCTTGACACAGTCTAAGTCAATCTCCAGCATGTATTTGCACTTCATTACACCTCTGGAGTTATTCCATTTGTCTTCTATTGTGATGCTCAGAAGCAATTTTTACACCTATCCAATCCGCCCTTTTAAAATGGCTGATCCCTTGCAGGGGTGAATCGCAAGCCACGTCAAACGTGATCGCTGACGCCCAGTCCACCGTTGCCTTAGACCCTTGCTATTCGCAGTCTGTTGACTGTGTGCTGTGGTTTGTATAACGCACTGGCCTCTCAAGCAGTCACACATTCACAAAATAATACAGAGGAAAAATGTTCTTCCTCAAAGGAAGAACAAAGAAAAGCAGAGTAACTATTAAATGTTCTGCAGATTTGGGTGGCACGGTGGTGCAGCGGTAGAGTTGCTACCTTACAGCGCCAGAGACCCGGGTTCGATCCTGACTACGTACAGGCTGCTGTCCGTACGGAATTTGTACGTTCTCCCCGTGACCTGCGTGGGTTTTCCCCCGGGCGCTCCGGTTTCCTCCCACACTCCAAAGACGTACAGGTTTGTAAGTTAATTGGCTTCAGGAAAAATTGTAAAATTGTAACATTTTGTCTAGTTGTGTAGGATAGGGAATGTATAGGATGTGTAGGATAGGACTTGTGTAGGATAGGGAATGTATGTCGCTGGTCGGCGTGGACTCGGTGGGCCGAAGGGCCTGTTTCCGTGCTGTATCTCGAAACGAAACTAAACTCAAAGATGGTTATTTGCGGGCAATTTTCTGTATTTTGGATTTTAGAGCATCTTTCGACTTTAGAAACAGGCCCTTTGGCCCATCGAGTCCACACCGACCCCATACACTCTACCGTGGCGCCACACTGCTGCCTTAACAATGATAATTGAAGGCAGCAGGACAGGTGGACGGGGTGGTCAAAAAGGCATATGGGTTACTGGCCTTCATTAGCCGGGGCATCGAATATAAAAGTAGGGGGGTAATGATGGAATTGTACAGAACACTGGTGAGGCCACAGCTGGAGTATTGTGTACAGTTCTGGTCACCACATTATAGAAAGGATGTGATAGCTTTGGAGAGGGTGCAGAGGAGATTCACCAGGATGCTGCCAGGGATGAAGGGCCTCGGCTATGAGGAGAGACTGAGCAGGCTGGGGTTGTTTTCCCTGGAGCAGAGAAGGCTGAGAGGGGACATGATCGAGGTGTACAAGATCATGAGGGGCATAGATAAGGTAGATGGCGGGGAACTTCTTCCACTGGTGGAAGGTTCAACAACGAGGGGACATAGATACAGGGTAAGGGGAGGGAGGTTTCGGGGGGATGTGAGAAAGAACTTTTTCACCCAGAGGGTGGTTGGAGTCTGGAACTCACTGCCTGGGGTGGTGGTGGAGGCGGGAACACTCACAACGTTTAAGAGGCATTTGGATGGGCACTTGAAATGCTACAACATTCAGGGCTACGGTCCAAATGCAGGAAAATGGGATTAAAATTAGACTGTGTTTGGTAATGGGCGGCGCGGACACGATGGGCCGAAGGGCCTCTTTCTGTGCTGTAGGACTCTCTCTATGAATAACAATATCTCTGATAGTCTTTGAAATCAGACCAACAGTTAAAATGTGTAGGAAGGAACTGAAGATGAATTTAATAGGTGACGTTTTAGGTCGAGATCCTTCTTCAGACTGAAAAGAAATCTCGACCCGAAACATCGCCTATTCCTTTTCTCCAGAGATGCAGCCTGACCCGTTGAGTTACTCCAGCATTTTTGTATCTATCTAATAGTTAAAATGTATTGATTTCCGTGTAACCATTTAATCAGTACAATTAGGACATGGGTCGGAACCTTCTCCAGACTAAACCTCTGGCTACTTTGATCCATAAAAGAAAATAAAAGGTACATTTTTAGGGGTGTTTAAAAATATGAAGGAATGCACAGAATGCATAGGTACAAATATGTTTCCAACAATTCAGGGAATGGAATGAAATGAAATAATTTAACAGTATGCAAGATAATCTAGATAATCTTGGGTTGCACAGTGGTGCAGCGGTAGAGTTGCTGCCTTACAGCGCCAGAGACCGGGGTTCGATCCTGACCATGGGTGCTGTCTGTATGGAATGCAAACCTTCTTCAGAAAAGGAAGGGAGTCGACCCGAAATGTCACCTATCCATGTTCTCCAGAGATGCTGCCTGACCCGCTGAGTTACTCCAGCACTCTGTGAAACGTCACCTATCCATGTTCTCCAGAGATGCTGCCCGACCCGCTGAGTTACTCCAGCACTCTGTGAAACGTCACCTATCCATGTTCTCCAGAGATGCTGCCCGACCCGCTGAGTTACTCCAGCACTTTGTGTCCTGCTGGTGAGATTGTATCCCTGTTATCTTGACAGCAGGACATGAAGATACAGAATATACGATACGATAGAACTTTATTCATCCCCGGAGGGAAATCGGTCTGCCAACAGTCACAACGCACAGCAAGGTACACGAAAACTTGCAATTCAAATTAAATTAAAACTGAAAAAAAAAAAGAAAAAGACAAGTTGGCTGGCTAC
The DNA here is from genome assembly GCF_053455715.1 of Rhinoraja longicauda. NCBI lineage: Eukaryota > Metazoa > Chordata > Chondrichthyes > Rajiformes > Arhynchobatidae > Rhinoraja > Rhinoraja longicauda. The sequence continues at coordinate 43,050,868 of NC_135967.1, read as the reverse complement.
CGTGTGCACAGCGTCTTAACCGGAACAAACGAACAAACATACAGACGAATGCAGGCTTATCCCCCGGGCAGAGGAGTCTAAAACTCGAGTGCCCCACCTCCCCCACACCGGGTCCCCCTTTGTTCTCCCACCGTCCCTCACATTGACCCCCCCCCCAGGCCGGGTCCCCATTGTCTTCCCCTCCCCACCCCCTCACTCTCATCGACCGCTGATCGCGGGTCGCCACCGCCACCGAGGCTCCCATTACCACCAAGGCCCCACCACCACCGAGGCCCCACCACCACCGAGGCCCCACCACCACTGAGGCCCCACCATCATCGAGGCCCCACCACCACCGAGGCTCCACCACCACCGAGGCCCCACCACCACCGAGGCCCCACCACCACCGAGGCCCCACCACCACCGAGGCCCCATCACCACCGAGGCTCCATCACCACCACCGCCGAGGCCCCACCATCACCGAGGCCCCACCACTGGCGAAGCCCCACCACCACCGAGGCCCCATCACCGCCGAGGCCCCACCATCATCGAAGGCCCCACCACCGCCGAGGCCCCACCACCACCGAGGCCCTACCACCACCGAGGCCCCACCACCACCGAGGCTCCACCACCACCGAGGCCCCACCACCACCGAGGCTCCACCACCACCGAGGCTCCACCACCACCAAGGCCCCACCACCACCGAGGCCCCACCACCGAGGCTCCCATTACCACCGAGGCCCCATCACCACCGAGGCCCCATCACCACCGAGGCCCCACCACCACCGAGGCTCCACCACCACCAAGGCCCCACCATCACCGAGGCCCCACCATCACCGAGGCCCCACCATCACCGAGGCCCCACCATCACCGAGGCCCCACCATCACCGAGGCCCCACTACCACCACCGAGGCTTCCGTTACCGCTGAGGCCCCACCAGCACCGAGGCCCCACCACCACCGAGGCCCCACCACCACCGAGGCTCCACCACCACCGAGGCCCCACCACCGAGGCCCCACCACCACCGAGGCCCCACCACCGCCGAGGCTCCACCACCACCGAGGCTCCCGTTACCACCGAGGCTCCCGTTACCACCGAGGCCCCATCACCACCGAGGCCCCACCACCGCCGAGGCTCCCGTTACCACCGAGGCTCCCGTTACCACCAAGGCCCCACCACCGAGGCCCCACCATCACCGAGGCCCCACCATCACCGAGGCCCCACCATCACCGAGGAGGCAACAGGACAATGTTAGTACATAAACACATTAAAGGGTGCAGATGATATTCCTTTATTTATATTTAAATAATTTACCTTGTTGACAATGTTTAGAATAATGTTTAAAGTCCACATTGTCAGAAGTCTCTATTTATCCTGTATTTACATGTTTTCTTTTATTGAGATTTTATGTACGACAGAGTGTCAATCAAATCATAAAACTTCACAGAAGAAGGAGGGGCACTCACTCGATTCAACATTCCCCACAGGTCTTTCGAAACATAGAAACATAGACAATAGGTGCAGGAGGAGGCCATTCGGCCCTTCGAGCCAGCACCGCCATTCAATATGATCATGGCTGATCATCCAAAATCAGTACCCCGTTCCTGCTTTCTCCCCGTATCCCTTAATTCCGTTAGCCCTAAGAGCTAAATCTAACTCTTACAATCAAAAACTTCTTTACAATCAAAACGTTGTCCTGCACTCAGAAAACTGAAATGCCATTCATGAAAATGTGATGAATCACTGGTGGCCTCAGTCTCGGCAGTGTTTCCACGCTGTATCTCGAAACTAAACTAAAACTCAGGAGGTTTCTGAGGCAGGTCTTATCGTTACGTTTAAGAGACATTTACCCGGATAGGATGGGTTTAGAGGGATATGGATCAAGAGCGGGCAGATAGTAGTGCCAGTGGGGCTTGTTGGCTGGCATGGACTTGTTGATCTGGAGAGACTGTTTCCATTCCCCCATTGACGAACTGTTCACAGCAAGGGCCAGGAAGCGAGCGGGCAAGATCATCTCTGACCCCTCTCACCCTGGCCACAAACTCTTCGAAGCACTTCCCTCTGGAAGGCGACTCCGGACTGTCAAAGCAGCCACAGCCAGACATACAAACATTTTTTCCCCACGAGTGATAATTCTACTCAATAACCAAAGTCTGTAGTCTCTTTTTTGCTCCGGTTTATTTTCACCCACATGTTTAGACCGTAATGGTGTATCCTTATTGTTTTGATGTGTTGATGCTTTATTCTTAATAGTTAACTGTATGTTTGTGAGCTCGTTTGTGAGCGGAGCACCAAGGCACATTCCTTGTATCTGCACATACTTGGCCAATAAACTTATTCATTCATTCATTCATTCATGACTCTGTGACTAAGATAGACACAAAATGCTGAAGTAACGAGGCAAGTCTGGAGAGAAGAAATGGGTGACGTTTCGGGTCGAGACACTGAGAAGTCTGAATCAGTCTGAAGAAATCAGTCTGAAGAAGGGTCTTGACCCGAAACATCACCCATTCCTTCTCTCCAGAGATGCTGCCTGACCTGCTGAGTTACTCCAGCATTTTGTGTCTATCTTCAATTTAAACCAGCGTCAGCAGTTTCTTCCTACACATTGGCCACAGTTTAAGAATAAGGGGTAGGCCATTTAGAACAGAGATGAGGAAAAACTTTTTTAGTCAGAGAGTTGTGAATCTGTGGAATTCTCTGCCTCAGAGGGCAGTGGAGGCCAATTCTCTGAATACATTCAAGAGAGAGCTGGATAGAGCTCTTAAGGATGGCGGAGTCAGGGGGTATGGGGAGAAAGCAGGAACGGGGTACTGATTGAGAATGATCAGCCATGATCACATTGAATGGCGGTGCTGGCTCGAAGGGCCGAATGGCCTCCTCCTGCACCTATCTTCTATTGTCTATTGTCTATTGTCTATTGACTCTCTGACTAATTGGTTGTGGGAGATGCTATGGAAATGGAGGTTTTTCTTTTGTTCTCTTGTAATGTTATCGTGAGTAGAGGCTTGGGTTCATTTGTCTAAAGAAGAGTCTCAACCCAAAGCGTCACCTATCCATTAATTCAGTTTTGTTTAGTTCAGTTTTGTTTAATTCAGAGACACAGCGTGGAAACAGGCCCTTTGGCCCATCGAGTCCGCGCCGACCAGCGATCTGCGCACACCAACACTATCCTACACACACTAGGGACAAGTTTAAGAATAAGGGGTAGGCCATTTAGAACGATGAGGAAAAGCTTTTTCAGTCAGTTGTAAATCTGTGGAATTCTCTGCCTCAGAAGGCAGTGGAGGCCAGTTCTCTGAATGCGTTCAAGAGAGACCTGGATAGAGCTCTTAAGGATAGCGGAGTCAGGGGTTACGGGGAGAAGGCAGGAACGAGGTACTGATTGAGATTGATCAGCCATGATCACATTGAATGGTGGAGCTGGCTCGAGGGGCCGAATGGCCTCCTCCTGCACCTATTGCCTATATAAACTACAATTATGCCAAGCCAAGTAACCTACAAATCTGTACGTCTTTGGAGTGTGGGAGGAAACCGAAGATCTCGGAGAAAACCTACGCAGGTCACGGGGAGAACGTACAAACTCCGTACAGACAAGCACCCGTAGTCAGGATCGAACCCGGGTCTCTGGCGCTGTAAGGCAGCAACTCTACCACTCTGCCACATTCTCCAGGGATGCTGCCTGACCTGCTGAGTTGCTCCAGCACTTTGTGTCCTGTTGTGGATGAACCAGCATCTGCAGTTCTTTGCTCCTCGATTTGTAATGATCTCCACAATATAGTCAGCTACTGAGGGAATCACAGGATAAGACGGGCCCATAATAACACGAGGGGATGTGGTAGTGTCTGGTCATAGCTGGGTTTCTCTGAAATTTGGCTCCATTGGGGTTAGCAGAATTGCAATGTGCAGATGCTGCGATATTTTGTGATAAACGCGTGTAACTGTGAACATTGATCTTAACTCCATTTATTACCCTGTTGCAAGAAAGATGGGATTCTTGAGGTTGGATATTGGTTATGAAGCCGTATTCTATTTCAACCTTAAGCCCACTAGAGGCAAAAGGAAAGGATCATGTATTCAGAAAGTAAACCCCTGTTAAAAAAGAATAATTGGAATATAAATTTGGGTGAAACATATATTATATATTGTTGTTGACAGTGGCTCTGCTAAAGGCAATGACATACTAGGGAGGCTTGAAGAAAAACTGAACATATCCAGTATTTCATGCATGACTTATATTTTTGGAAAGAACATTTCCCAGTCCCCCAGCCAAGATTCAACTGTAGATTAAGCATTCAGAGATCAGTAATCCATTAATTTTATATAAAAAAGAAATTAACTTCCAAGTGATCCATGCTGCCACTGGAAGAAACACTGCTTTGAAATGTAATGATCTTATTCAATAAAATAGAAATAAAATTTACTGTTGGTTTCTATCTCTTGAGAGAGCTTTATCGCCTAAAAACGACTTTGCTTATTATTCTTACACCAGCTTTAAAAATTAACTTCAGTGAAAATAATGGCTAGTGCTCAAGGTTTCTGCAAGTTTACTTCAGGGAAAATATGTGGCGTGGTATCTGCTGCTCTATGCAACAATTTAGTTTGGTTCAAAGATACAGCGCGGAAGCAGGCTCTTCGGCCCACCGAGTCCGCGCCGCCCGGCGGTTCCCGCACACTAACACCATCCTGCACACTGGGGACGATTTACAATTTTCCCCAAGCCAATTAACCTACAAACCTCTACATCTTTGGAGTGTGGGAGGAAACCGGAGCATCTGGAGAAAACCCACGCAGGTCACAGGGAGAACGTACAAACTCCGTACAGGCAGCACCCGTGGTCAGGATGGAACCCGGGTCTCTGGCGCTGTGAGGCAGCAACTCTAGATTTTAGATTCAGAGATACAGCGCGGAAACAGGCCCTTCGGCCCTCCGGGTCCGCGCCGCCCAGCGATCCCGGTAGCGCAGCGGTAGAGTTGCTGCTTTACAGCGAATGCAGCGCCGGAGACTCAGGTTCGATCCTGACTACGGGTGCTGTACTGTAAGGAGCTTGTACGTTCTCCCCGTGACCTGCGTGGGTTTTCTCCGAGATCTTCGGTTTCCTCCCACACTCCAAAGACGTACAGGTATGTAGGTTAATTGGCTGGGTAAATGTAAAAATTGTCCCTAGTGGGTGTAGGATAGTGTTAATGTACGGGGATCGCTGGGCGGCACGGACTTGGAGGGCCGAAAAGGCCTGTTTCCGGCTGTATATATATGATATGATATGATGATATGATTAACACTATCCTATATAACCCTAGGGACAATTTTTACATTTGCCCAGCCAATTAACCTACATACCTGTACGTCTTTGGAGTGTGGGAGGAAACCGAAGATCTCGGAGAAAACCCACGCAGGTCACGGGGAGAACGTACAAACAACGTACTCCACTGCGCCACTGCGCCGCCCCGATATGCAGGATTAATACATGGTTTTCATTTAAACATTGGTGAAAATATTTTTCAGGATCAGGCCATGAATGCTTTCTGACCAGAATAATGAAAAGAAAACACAAAAGTTATTCATTTTTAACAGTGGATTTAGTTTGTGAGTTTGGTGTTTATTCTAGTGTTGATGCCTCATTACTGTTCCAAAGCTTTCCAGGCATTGCCCTCTCTATTCTAGGGTGGTACCGTGGTGCAGCGGTAGAGTTACTGCCTTACAGCGCCAGAAACCCTAGTTTGATCCTGACTACAGGTGCTGTCTGTACAGAGTTTGCAAAACCGCATGGGTTTTCTGTGGTTGCTCCGGTTTTCTCCCACACTCCCCAAAGTCGTGTTTGTGGGTTTGTAGGTTATTTGGCTTCAGTAAAAAAAAATGGTAAATTGTCGCTTGTGTGTAGGATCATGCTAGTGTGTGGGGATTGCTGGTCGGCGCAGGCTCGGTGGGCCGAAGGGCCTGTTTCCACGCTGTATTTCTAAAGTCTAAAATCTAAAGAAGGCAGACTTGTGTAAAGAATTCTACTGAATGGGATGTTGGCCTGCAAGTGTAACAATTACCTTAGTGAGAGAATTGAACATCAGGAGCTACATTAGTCAGATATATTCTCACTATCTTCAGTAAATTAGCAGTGCAGAATGGTTTAGAAAGAAGCTATTTGGTTCAACCTGTTATAGACAGATTTTGTAATAAATTCTTTCCGATCTATTGTCTTTTTTAACTTTGTTTCCCATGTTCCCACATCCTTTTCTCTCCTGAGTACGTCCATACCGTTTCATTCAACCTTCCCGTATGGTTTTGAGTCTAGGTTCAATGCTCCAATGAACCTTGGAGGATGTTTATTCACAAAATGCTGGAGTAACTCAGCAGGTCAGGCAGCATCTCAGGAGAGAAGGAATGGGTGACTTTTCCGGGTCGAGACCCTTCTTCAGACTGATGTCAGGGGGGCGGGACAAAGGAAAGATATAGGTGGAGACAGGAAGATAGAGGGAGATCTGGGAAGGAGGAGGGGAAGAGAGGGCCAGAGGAACTATCTAAAGTTGGAGAAGTCGATGTTCATACCACTGGGCTGCAAGCTGCCCAGGCGAAATATGAGGTGCTGTTCCTCCAATTTCCGGTGGGCCTCACTATGGCACTGGAGGAGGCCCATGACAGAAAGGTCAGACTGGGAATGGGAGGGGGAGTTGAAGTGCTCGGCCACCGGGAGATCAGTTTGGCCAACGCGGACCGAGCGCAGGTGTTGAGCGAAGCGATCGCCGAGCCTGCGCTTGGTTTCGCCGATGTAAATAAGTTGACATCTAGAGCAGGGATGCAATAGATGAGGTTGGAGGAGGTGCAGGTGAACCTCTATCTCACCTGGAAAGACTGTTTGGGTCCTTGGATGGAGTTGAGGGGGGAGATAAAGGGACAGGTATTGCATCTCGTGCGGTTGCAGGGGAAAGTGCCCGGGGATGGGGTGGTTTGGGTAGGGAGGGACGAGTGGACCAGGGAGTTACGGAGGCTGGGTTCTCTAATGCAATGAATTTGAAACATTTAACTTGAAAGTTTGTGTAAAGAAGCAAAATCACTGCTTAACGTTTACATCTATCTATTTAAATCACAAATCAGAGAACCCATCCTCCAATGCTTCAACCCATTCTCGATCCCAAACCAAATCACAGCTTGGTTTGGGAACAGCTCCATCAAAGATATTTGCAGCAAATCGTGGACGCATCCCAGACCATCACACAAACCAACCTCCCTTCCATTGACTCCATCTACACCTCACGCTGCCTCGGCAAGGCCAGCAGCATCATCAAGGACCAGTCTCACTCACCCTGGCCACTCCCTCTTCTCCCCTCTCCCATCGGGCAATAGGTTTTCACATTTCTACACCAGGTTAGCACGCAACGAAAGCTTTTCACTGTACCTCGGTACACATGACAATAAACTAAACTGAACTTTGAGGACGTTACTCGCCAGTTATTTAATTTCTTTACATTCTAGTTTCGTACCTACCCCTAATTTCAACATGTGCTTTTTTAAAAATTAAATCAAATCCCATCCGCTTATCTCATTGCTTCTTAATCTTCCCTTTGCCTGAGCAATGAATCGTTGCCTACTCTGTGTGAAAATGATATTTTATAACACCCTTGTAAATCTCTCCTGTATTTATTAGCCCTTCAGAGTCCTTTTTGTAGCATGGAGCCTGATTGATCTTTCCAGGGATCTAAATACATTTTACATTATCTCTCAGCTTTTTCAGTGTACATTGTTTGCATTCAATACTTCTTTACCAACTAGTTGTTGCTATTGTTAGTGATTTATCTATCGATATTTGCACTCTGCATTCCGTGGGATGCATATTAATCTTATCAAAATAAATAATATTCCTTTTTGACCGCTTTCGTTATTTATCTACGCTATTTATCTACGCACTCTGCGTGCATGTTTCAAAGCACTCTTTCACGTCATCAGCTATGCTCGCAGTCTTGCTCCCTTTTTTGCTCTGAATTTTTAGCAACATGCTCCCTATCGCCGAGCTTAAACCATGTACGCACACGTAAATAGAAGAAGGAACTGCAGCCATTCTTGCAAGGCCACGCTCTCGCAGGGCTGGAAAGACTCCTTGTTTTACGTAGCAACACAGAACGCCACAGGAGATCCTTCTTCCCTGTGGCTGTCAAACTGTGCAACTCCTCCCCCTTCTGGCGTGGGGTAAACTGACTCCCCTCCCCCCCTACCCCCACCCCGCTCCCCAATCTTTGCACATCCCCAATCCTTTCCAATCGTCACTTTAATTTTACGTTTCATGTATCTTGTGTTTTATGACTGTTGGCAGATCAATTCCCCTCCTGGGATAAATCAAGTTCTATCGTATTGTATCGTATCGTATTGTATGTCTTTTAGCCAAATTCTAGAGATCTAAGAAGCCTATCGCTTTCTTTTTCCACTCGCCCTTTCTTTTCTTGCTCCTCTCTAATCAATGGATGGCCTCAGAGCCAATCGATTATCAATGGAGATTTTAAAGGCAGAGAGAGACAGATTCTTGATTGGTACGGGTGTCAGGGGCGATGGGGAGAAGGCAGGAGAATGGGCTTAGGAGGGAGAGGTTGATCAGCCGTGATTGAATGGCAGAGTAGACTTGATGGGCCGAATGGCCTAATTCTGCTCCTATCGCTTATGAACATACGATCGCTTCCCTTGCCATTCCCTCATGTGCAGGTGAGTGGTGGAAACTGGCGGCAGGATTGATGACAACATGGAAAGAATAAAGTTGGATTAGATTAGTGTAGGAAAGAACAGCAGATGCTAGGTTAAACAGAAGATAGACACAAAAAGCTGGAGTAACTCAGCGGGACAGGCAGCATCTCTAGAGGGAAGGAATCGGTGACATATCCCTTCATGTCTGAAGAAGGGTCTTGACCCGAAACGTCACCCATTCCTTCACTCCAGAGATGCTGCCTGTCCCGCTGAGTTACTCCAGCTTTTTTATGCCTATCTTCAGTGTGGGATTTGTGCAAATGGTTACTTGAGTGGTCAGCGTGGACTTGGTGTGTCCATGAATCTGTGCTAAACATGAGGCATAAACTATGACCAATTAAAGCCCGAGCAATTTGCACTACTATAGTCAATGTGGTTGTGAATGAATGAATAAGTTTATTGGCCAAGTATGTGCATATACAAGGAATGTGCCTTGGTGCATGTGACAACACAAGCATCCAGTTAGCAATTAAGCCGTTGCTGCAAAGATGTCTTGCCTGCAATGGCTATCATCGAAAGTGCTCTCAGAGAACTGTTCCTGCAATTGCCTCAGGATACAGTAAGACAAATGCTTTCGTTACTGGGAGCAAATCGAGCTGGCGTCTGCAGCAACTCTGCACATTTAGTGGAACGGAAACCCCAGCCGGTTCTCCTGCTGGCCGCTCTCCAGACGTGGGTACCTGCCGCTGAATAATGAGCTTTGCTTAATTTATCTCCGGGGAAGAATCACGCTCGCTGCCGGCTGCTCTCCCTGACATGAAGGTATCTCGGACCGACTGGAAGCTGCTGCAACCCCGGCACCACATCACAGTCTGGAGTTAAAACAGTCTGGAGCAAAGGGAGAGGGATTGCAATTAAGTCCAACAAAAAAAAACCCAGATGGTTGGCCTCCTGAAATAATTAAAGGAGGAGAGTATTAGTTTTAGAAAAGCAATATCACGTAGACTCGTCCACTAAGGCCTGCTGGATCTTCCATTTGCTAACCATTTTTGAAGTCCCCTTCTCATTCCCACACTGACCCTTCTGTCCTGGGCCTCCTCCATTACCAAGCAAACTGGAGAAGCAGCACTTTCAAGGTGACTATACCTGGTGCAGCAGTAGAGTTGCTGCCTCACAGCGCCAGAGACTCGGGTCCATACCTGACTACTGGTGCTGTCTGTGCGGAGTTTGTATGTCCTCCCTGTGACCTGTGTGGGTTTTCTCCGGGAGCTCCAGATACCTCCCACACTCCAAAGACGGGCAGATTTGCAGGTGAATTGGCTTCTGTAAATTATCCTTAGTGTGTAGATGGAGATGGTGTATGAATGATCGCCGGTCAGCGTGGATTTTAGATTTAGAGATACAGCGCGGAAACAGCCCCTTCGGCCCACCAGGTCCGTGCCGCCCAGCGATCCCCGCACATTAACACTATCCTACACACACTAGGGACAATTTTTTATTTATTTTTTATTTTTTACATTTGCCCAGCCAATTAACCTACAAACCTGTACGTCTTTGGAGTGTGGGAGGAAACCGAAGATCTCGGAGAAAACCCACGCAGGTCACGGGGAGAACGTACAAACTCCGTACAGACGGCTCCCGTAGTCAGGATCGAACCTGGGTCTCCGGGGCGCTGCATTCGCTGTAAGGCAGCAACTCTACCGCTGCGCCACCGACTCGGTGTGATGTAGGGCCTGCTTCTACACTGTGTCTCTGAACTCAACTAAACTAATGTGACTGCGTGGGTTTTCTCTGGGTGCTCCGGTCTCCTCCCACAGCCCTGCGGGCTTGTAGGTTAATTGGCCCTCTGTAAATTGCCCCTCGTGTGCAGGGAGTGGATGCGAAAGTGGGATGACATAGAACTAGTGTGAACGGGTGATCAATGGTCAGCAACGGTGGACTCAGACTGAAGAAGGGTCCCAACCCGAAACGTCACCTGTCCACGTTCTCCAGAGATGCTGCCTGATCCGCTGAGTTACTCCAGCACTTTGTGTCTTTATTTGCAAACTGGCATCTGCAGTTTCTTGTTTCTACAATATATTTATTTTTATATGCATTTCCTGCACCTTGATGTCACAGTGGTGTTTAAAGTATAATCTTAAGTTTACCTACATTAAAAAAAACAAACGCTCGTTAAATATTCATGATCTTGGCTCTATGGTAAAGTGTCCATTATCAAAGGTCACAAACAAAACCACAGCAACTTTCCACTGTGTTTTGTTTGTGTGAGGATATTATGATTTTAGTTTAGTGTAGAGATACAAACATTAATTTCTCACACATTATTTTAGAATATGCAGAACTGTGAGCCATGAAGCTGGGAGCCGTGCCACAGATGCCACAGTACTACTACTTTCTTGCTATTGAGGGCGTGCAGCGTAGGTTTACTGAGTTTATTCCCGGAATGGCGGGACTGTCGTATGTTGAAAGACTGGAGCGACTAGGCATGTGTACACTGGAATTTAGAAGGATGAGAGGAGATCTTATCGAAACGTATAAGATTATTAAGGGGTTGGACACGTTAGAGGCAGGAAACATGTTCCCAATGTTGGGGGAGTCCAGAACCAGGGGCCACAGTTTAGGAATAAGGGGTAGGTAGGCCATTTAGAACTGAGATGAGGAAAAACTTTTTCAGTCAGAGAGTTGTGAATCTGTGGAATTCTCTGCCTCAGAAGGCAGTGGAGGCCAATTCTCTGAATGCATTCAAGAGAGAGCTGGATAGAGCTCTTAAGGATAGCGGAGTCAGGGGGTATGGGGAGAAGGCAGGAACGGGGTACTGATTGAGAATGATCAGCCATGATCACATTGAATGGCGGTGCTGGCTCGAAGGGCCGAATGGCCTCCTCCTGCACCTATTGTCTATTGTCTATTGTCTTCCAGGCTCTGTCTGGTCCGATCACCCCTGTACCCGTTATTAATAGGGGTGAGGTATATCCCGAGGACCTGCACCATGGACCAGAACCTGCCCTGTAGGCCCGCCACGCCTGCCGCGTATGGAGAGCTCACGCCGCGGACCGGGAACCCGCCTGAAGGCCCGGCTGAGGGCCCGGACCAGAGTGGGAGGAATGGGATGGAGGGCCGGCAAGCGGACTGGCCTTGGGAGGGAGTGCAAGGCATCGACGGAGGGGTGGGCCGCTGGAGGCCCTGCAGCAGCCTGGGGCTCGGTTGGACCGGGCGCCCAGCTCCAAGAGGCGTGGACCGGGCGCGGCCTACAGGCAGCGGAGGACACCACTCCTACACTTGGCCAGGCCAGGATTGTGGACGAGATGAAATGGCGGCAAACATGGCGGTAGCGGTATGACATGCAAAATGAATTTCACTGCGTAATGTATAATTGCTTACGTGACGATCAATATCCATTGAACAGACGCACTCCATCGCTGCTGTCTCACCGAGCGACCTCTTCCATTCCGCACTGCCTGTAACGTGACCACTGTACAAACACTGACGCACTGCCTCACCCCTGGCAACTTCACAACTGATGAACGCACAGTTACTGACTTAGAATGAAAAGATGATTCAGCTCCACATCAGCAGATCCAAGTTAATTCTGGGATCCCGTGTGGAGTGCCTGGAGGATTGTACTGTGGCTGTGGGTCTTAACAGGAGCCTCGACCAATTCTGCTGTTTGTAATTTAATTTAATTTATTGCCATGTCTACCGAGGAACAGTGAAAAGCATTTTTGTTGCGTGCCATCCAGTGAGTGGGATAAATTATACCTGATTACAATTACCTGTCCACTGTGTACAGATACTTGATAAATGGGAATGGGTAGGAAGGAACTGCAGATGTTGGTTTAAACCAAAGATAGACACAAAATGCTGGAGTAACTCAGCGGGACAGGCAGCATCTCTGGAGAGAAGGAATGGGTGACGTTTCGGGTCGAGACCAAAGGAAATAACGTTTAGTGCAAGATAAAGTCCAGTAAAGTCCAATTAAAGATAGTCCGAGGGTCTCCAATGAGGTAGATGGTATAAAATATTACCATATAAATGGTATAAGAAAATAACTGCAGATGCTGGTACAAATCGATTTATTCACAAAATGCTGGAGTAACTCAGCAGGTCAGGCAGCACCTCGGGAGAGAAGGAATGGGTGATGTTTCGGGTCGAGTCCCTTCTTCAGAATATAAATGGATTCATTAGGAGGAACACGCCAAGTTTGTTTGCTTGCTTCTTTAAAATAAACATTTAGAATTGACGTTAGAAAATGGATGGCATTGGGAAATATGCGTTGAAATCTTAAACTCTAGGACAAAAGTCAAGAGAGAGAGTCAAGAATATTTAATTGTCAAATACACCATAAATGGAGCAATGAAATTCTTACTTGCTTCGTTCTAAAACTCTAGCGACATATGGATGCGTGGATGTATGGAACAAGCTGCCAGAGGAGGTAGTTGAGGCTGGGACTATCCCAACATTTAAGAAGCAGTTAGTCAGAAGACAGCAAGGACAGGTTTGGAGGGATATGGGCCAAGTGCGGGCAGGTGGGACTAGTGTAGCTGGGACATGTGGGCTGAGGTGTAAGCTGCCCCAGCAAAACATGAGGTGCTGTTCCTCCAATTTGCATGCGGCCTCACTCTGACAATGGAGGAGGCCCAGGACAGAAAGGTCAGTGTGGGACTGGGAGGGGGAAGTTGATATGGTTGGCAACTGGCAGACCGAGCGACCATATAAAAATTGAAGACCAAATAAAAATAGCTAAGTCATGCAAGAGTGGTATTAAAATATTTAAATTGTTAACCAAAACAGTTCTAAAATATATTAGTGAATCTCAGCAAGTTTCACATCCACCATCAGCATTTAACTTTGTGACTTCACCAAATAATAGTTTCTATCAATCACCATTTCGGCTTGACATTCATGAGCTCCCCCCACGTAATTATTCACAACACACTGCTCCTTTACTCAAATCAAACCCGTCAGCTTCCACATTCAGCTATTCAATCATGCCAATTATAGCACGCAGGTATAGATCGCAGCACAAACACTGGCAGACAACTCCCTATCACTCCTCAGAGATCAGCTTCAGTTTAGTTTATTGTCACCTGTACCGACGTACAGTGAATTCCTTTTGTTGCCTGCTATCCAACCAGTGGGAAGACAATACCTGATTACAATCGAGCTCTTTACAGCCTATAGATACATGATAAGGGAATAGGATTTAGTGCAAGGCAAAGACGGGAAATTCCGATCGAGGACAGTCCGAGGGTCACCAAAGAGGTAGATACTATCTGGTATTTCAGAACTGCTCTCTGGTTGTGGTATTTATTCACAAAATGCTGGAGTAACTCAGCAGGTCAGGCAGCATCTCAGGAGAGAAGGAATGGGTGACGTTTCGGGTCGAGACCCTTCTTCAGACTGATGTCAGGGGGCGGGACAAAGGAAGGATATAGGTGGAGACAGGAAGATAGAGGGAGATCTGGGAAGGGGGAGGGGAAGGGAGGGACAGAGGAACTATCTAAAGTTGGAGAAGTCGTTGTTCATACCGCTGGGCTGCAAGCTGCCCAGGCGAAATATGAGGTGCTGTTCCTCCAATTTCCGGTGGGCCTCACTATGGCACCGGAGGAGGCCCATGACAGAAAGGTCAGACTGGGAATGGGAGGGGGAGTTGAAGTGCTCGGCCACCGGGAGCTCAGTTTGGCCAACACGGACCGAGCGCAGGTGTTGAGCGAAGCGATCGGCGAGTCTGCGCTTGGTTTCGCCGATGTAAATAAGTTGACATCTAGAGCAGCGGATGCAATAGATGAGGTTGGAGGAGGTGCAGGTGAACCTTTGTCTCACCTGGAAAGACTGTTTGGGTCCTTGTATGGGGTCCTGGTTGTGGTAGGATGGTTCAGTTGCCTGATAACAGCTGGGAAGGAACTGCCCCTGAATCTGGAGGTGTGCGTTTTCACACTTCTGTACCTCTTGCCTGATGGGAGAGGGGAGAAGAGGGAGTGGCCAGGGTGAGACTGGTCCTTGATGATGCCGCTGGCCTTGCCGAGGCAGCGTGAGGTGTAGATGGAGTCAATGGAAGGGAGGTTGGTTTGTGCGATGGTCTGGGGCTGCGCCCACAATCCACTGCAATGTCTTGCGGTCTTGGACGATGCAGGGGACCCACTGCCCACAGGCTAGTCGCAGCAACAGCAAACAAAGTGGGGAAGAGAAGATGGTTGCCACAGTTGTGGCTGACAGTCGGCTGAGCGCCACAGTGCTTGAGATTTGTCGCGGAGCAGAATTAGGTTTCCGGCGCTGAGAGGCAGCAGCTCTACCCGCTGTGCTGCCCCATCTTAAGCAAAAAGACAAAGCGCTAGAGGAACTCAGCGGGTCAGGCCAGTCTGAGGAAGGGGTCCCGACCTGAAACTGCACCTTTCCATTCCCTTCACAGATGCTGCCTGGCCCGCTGAGGTACTCCAGCACTTTGTGCTTTTCAGCAGAGGGAAGGCTTTGTTGCTGACTCAAGCAGCCAGCAGCTGAACTGGCAAATGCTTCGACGTGGAGCAAACTTGGTCGACTGACTTCAACCGCAGTGTCCAAGTGGCAGCTATGAAGCAGTTCATAGACAAGCAGCTCTAGCCCCAAGGATACATTCATTCCTGACTGCCTCGCTGTGATGCAGCACATAGAAACATAGAAACATAGAAACATAGAAACATAGAAACATAGAAACATAGAAACATAGAAACATAGAAACATAGAAAATAGGTGCAGTAGTAGCCCACTCGGCCTTTTGAGCCAGCACCGCCATTCAATATGATCATGGCTGATCATCCAAAATCAGTACCCCCTTCCTGCTTTCTCCCCTTATCCCTTGATTCATAGAGTCCTACAGCACAGAAAGAGACCCTTCGGCCCATCGTGTCCGTGCCGCCCATTAGCCCTAAGAGCTATATCTAACTCTCTCTTGAACACATCTCTTGAATTGGTTGATATTATGCTGCATTTACTTTAGTTTAGTTTTGTCTAGAGATACAGTGCAGAAACAGGCCCATCAGCGATCAGCGATCAGCGATCCCTGCACACTAGCACTATCCCACACACTCGGGAGCATTTACAATATTTACCGAAGCCAATTAACCTGCAAACCTGTGTGTCTTTGGAGTGTGTGAGGAAACCGGAGCACCCGGAGAAAGCCTATCTAACGCGGTCACAGGGAGAACGTACGAACTCTTCTCTACATTAAGCACTCTTCTCTACAATAAACAAACTCCTCAGCCCCCTGGACACTATTTCCCAGTCATTCACAGTCGACAAATGCACCTCTTTCCTTGCATTCTTCCAAAGCAAAATAGACAACATCTACAGCTCCTTAACCACCAACGCACCTGTTCCCCCTCAAACCACCTGCTCCCCCTTATCTTGTCAACCCCTGTCTCAGTTCTCCCCAATCTCCACCACCGACCTCTCTGACCTCTTCACAGGAATGAAAACTGCCACCTGCTCTCTGGACCCCATCCCCTCCAGCTTTGTCAAGGCCTGCCTTCCTGCTCTCTCTCCACTTATCACTGCAACAATAAACTCCTCCCTGTCCACTGGGATCATCCCGCCATCCCTCAAAATCGCTGCTGTCACCCCTATTCTGAAAAAACCTGGACTCAACTCTGACACCCAAAACAACTTCAGACCAATCTCCAACCTACCCTTTCTGTCCAAAGTTTTGGAACACGCTGTAGCTTCCCAACTCAAATACCACCTCTCTACCAATAACCTGTATGAAACTTTCCAATCCGGATTCCGCTCCAACCACAGTACTGAAACTGCACTCCTCAAAATCACCAATGACCTTCTCCTCTGACTCTGGCAACCTCAACATTCTCATCCTACTCGACCTCAGCGCCGCCTTTGACACCATAAATCACTCCATCCTCCTTACCCGACTTGAAACCATCTTTAACATCACCGGCACAGCCCTATCCTGGATCAAATCATACCTCTCCGACAGGCACCAGTTCATCTCCATTAATAACTGCAAATCCCCCACCGCTCCCCTCCCCCAAGGTGTCCCCCAAGGTTCAGTTCTTGGCCCCCTCCTCTTCATCCTGTACCTGTTCCCCCTTGGTCAATTAATCCGCCGTCATGGTCTCAAGTTCCACTGCTTCGCCGATGATATCCAGCTCCTCATCTCCACCAAGTCAATCTCCACCATTACGCACTCTACACTGACAAACTGCATCACTGAAATAAAATCTTGGCTTCAATTCAATTTTCTCAAACTCAATTGACAGTGACAGAAGGCAGAGGGTGATGGTAGAAGGGTGCTTCTGTGACTGGAGGCCGGTGTCCAGTGGGGTGCCGCAGGGATCGGTGTTGGGTCCCTTACTGTTTGTAATCTACATAAATGATCTGGATGTCAACGTACAGGGCATGATCAGCAAATTTGCAGATGACACAAAGGTAGGGGGGGGGTGGTGAATAGCGAGGAAGGGATCTGCAAGCTGCAGGAAGATATAGATGAGATGGTCAGATGGGCGGAGCAGTGGCAGATGGAATTTAATCCTGAAAAGTGCGAGGTGATGCACTTTGGCAGAAATAACTTGGAGAAGGAGTACACCATGAATGGAAGGACCCTAGGGAAGACAGGGGTACAGAGGGACCTTGGAGTACAGGTACACAAGTCCTTGAAGGCAGCAGGACAGGTGGACAGGGTGGTCAAAAAGGCATATGGGTTACTGGCCTTCATTAGCCGGGGCATCGAATATAAAAGTAGGGGGGTAATGATGGAATTGTACAGAACACTGGTGAAGCCACAGCTGGAGTATTGTGTACAGTTCTTGTCACCACATTATAGAAAGGATGTGATAGCTTTGGAGAGGAGATTCACCAGGATGCTGCCAGGGATGAAGGGTCTCGGCTATGAGGTGAGACTGAGCAGACTGGGGTTGTTTTCCCTGGAGCAGAGAAGGCTGAGAGGGGACATGATCGAGGTGTACAAGATCATGAGGGGCATAGATAAGGTAGATGGCGGGGAACTTCTTCCACTGGTGGAAGGTTCAACAACGAGGGGACATAGATACAGGGTAAGGGGAGGGAGATTTCGGGGGGATGTGAGAAATAACTTTTTCACCCAGAGGGTGGTTGGAGTCTGGAACTCACTGCCTGGGGATGGTGGTGGAGGCGGGAACACTCACAACGTTTAAGAGGCATTTGGATGGGCACTTGAAATGCTACAACATTCAGGGCTACGGTCCAAATGCGGGAATATGGGATTGAAATTAGACTGTGTTTGGTAACGGGCGGCGCGGACACGATGGGCCGAAGGGCCTCTTTCTGTGCTGTGGGACTCTCTATGACTCTATAATTGCAACAAATCTGAAATCATCATCATTGGACCAAAAACCCTCACCAAATCCACCCACAACTTCACCCTTAATATTGATGGTTTCCCAGTATCCACCTCCCCTCACATCCGGAATCTTGGAATCATCCTTGATCAAACCCTTTCCTTCGACAAACACATCAAACACATCACCAAGACAGCCTTCTTCCACCTCAAAAACATCGCCCGTCTCCGTCCATCCCTCTCCTCCACAGCTGCTGAAACCCTCATCCACGCCTTCATCACCTCCCGTCTGGACTACTGCAACAGCCTCCTCTATGGTTCACCCTCAAAAATCATCAACAAACTCCAACACATCCAGAACTCCGCTGCCCGTCTACTCACCCACTCCCCGATCCGTGACCATATCACTCCCGTCCTTTACAAGCTCCACTGGCTCCCCATCCCCCAGAGAATCCAGTGCAAAATCCTCCTCATGACATACAAAGCCCTCCATAACCTGGCCCCATCCTACCTGACTGACCTCCTCCACAGACACACACCCACCTGCACCCTCCGCTCTGCAGCTGCCAATCTCCTGTCCCCCCCCCATCCGGACCAAACTCAGATCCTGGGGGGACAGGGCTTTC
Source organism: Rhinoraja longicauda (assembly GCF_053455715.1). Taxonomy (NCBI): domain Eukaryota; kingdom Metazoa; phylum Chordata; class Chondrichthyes; order Rajiformes; family Arhynchobatidae; genus Rhinoraja; species Rhinoraja longicauda. The sequence goes on along the minus strand of NC_135967.1, from coordinate 43,032,301 downwards.
TCCATCGCTGCTCCCACCCTCTGGAACTCACTACCGCAAACCGTCAGAGACTCCTCCTCACTCACCACATTCAAAACATCACTGAAGTCTCACCTGTTCAGCACCGCCTTCAATCACTGACCGTTACCTCACCTTCTTTTTCCTTTTCTCTTCGTTTACTCATTTATCTATTTATTTTCTTTTATGTTTTAGTAAACCCTGTAAAGCGTTTTTGAGTGTTAGAAAAGCGCTATATAAATGTAATGCATTATTATTATTATTATTAACTCCGTACCGACAGCACCCATGGTCAGGATCGAACCCGGGCCTCTGGCGCTGTAAGGCAGCAACTCTACCGCTGCACCACCGTGGCCGCCCGAGTTGAAATGGTTGGCAACTGGGCGATCCCGTAGACCTAGGCGGACCGAGCGTATGTGTCCAGCGAAACGGTCACTGAATCCTCATTTCTACGTTAGATGATTGATTACCATTTCATACCATTTGCTGATTGATTACCACTCTAAGCAAACGCCATTAAATTAAACGCACAGAATCTTGTGGACGGGCATCCCACATGCTAAACATCCTTCACCACATAGATTCATGTTGGAAGAGGGAGGGGAGCGAGCGGGAGGATGAGATGAAGGTACTTAAAATTCAGAGAGAATTCAATGTACATATCGCTGGGGTGTAATCCTCCCAAGAGAAATATGAAGTGCAGTTCCCTCAATTTGTGTGTGGCCTCCCTCTAGCCTAGCAATGGAGGAGGCCCAGGACAGAACGGTCAGTGTGGGTGTGGGAATGGGAAGGGGAGTTTAGTTTAGTTTAATTTAGTTTAGAAATACAGCGTGGAAACAGACCCTTTGACCCACTGCGTTTGCACTGACCAGCGATCCACACACACGAACACTATCCTACACACACTAGGGACAATTTACAATTGTTCCAAGCCAATTAAGCTACAAACCTGTGCGTCTTTGGAGTGTGGGAGGAAACCGGAGCACCCGGAGAAAACCCACGCGGACACAGGGAGGACCGACAAACTCCGTACAGACAGCACCCGCAGTCAGAATCGAACCCGGGTCTCTGGCGCTGTAAGGCAGCAACTCTACCGCTGTGCCGCCCTTGAATGCACGTTTGTGTCCAATCTTTTTAATTGGCTTCAGTAAAAATTGTAAATTGTCCCTAGTATGTAGGATAGTGCTAGTGTGTGGGGATCGCTGGTCGGCCCGGACTCGATGGGCCGAAGAGCCTGTTTCCGCACTATATCTCTAATCTCTAAACAAACCAATTTCAAGGCCATGGTATTTTTTGCTTCATATTAGATCTGACTTAAAAATTTAGTTACTCTTCAATGCATATGCTTACAGATATAAAATCGGATTATATCAGTTTAGATGGCCAGTAGATTGAAAATGTCTGATTAGATCCGATAGCTTAGACTTACACAAATTCAATTTTATAACATGTCCATTTGTTGACGAGAGGAAATTACTTGGCAAAAACCATGGAGCTTCATCAGTCAGTAAAATGAGAAAAGGAACATGAAGTTAATCAAACATTTTGGTATATTCGCAAACCTAGTAGACACGTACTGAAGCTGAACATGCTCTTAGTTAAAGAAAGGCACAAAGTGCTGGAGTAACTCAGCGGGACAGGCAGCATCTCTGGGTAACATGGCTAGGCAATGTTCCGGGTCGACCCCCTTCTTCAGACTGGCACATCACCCATCCATATTCTCAGACATGCTGCATGCTATGTTACTGCAGCCTTTTGTGTCTTCATTTGGTAAACCAGCATCTGCAGTCCCAACTGCAGGTCTGAAGAAGGGACTCGACCTGAAACGTCACCCATTCCTTCTCTCCAGAGATGCTGCCTGTCCCCGCTGAGTTACTCCAGCACTTTTTGGGTCTATCTTCGGTTTAAACCAGCATCTGCAGTTCCTTCCTACACATCCGCAGTTCCATGTTAGCCTAGTTTAGTGTAGAGATACAGCGCGTAAACGGGCACTTCGGCCCACCGAGTCCGCACCGATGGTACATGGATAGGACAGGTTAGGAGGGATATGGACCAAGCGCAGGCATGTGGGACTAGTGTAGCTGGGACATGTTGGTCGGTGTGGGCAAGTGGGTCGAAGGGCCTGTTTCCACACTGTATCACTCTATGACTCTATGACCAGCGATCCCCACACACTAACACTATCCTACACACACTAGGGACAATTTACAATTAAACCAAGCCAATTAACCTGCAAACCTGTTCGTCTTAGGTGTGTGGGAGGAAACCGGAGCACCCGGAGAAAACCCACGCAGGTCACGGGAAGAATGTTCAAACTCGGTACAGACAGCGCCCGTAGTCAGGATCGAACCCGGGTCTCTAGCGCTGTGAGGCAGCAACTTTACTGCTGTGCCACCGTGCTACTGTTGTTAAACTTTTAATTAAGATAGTTGAATGCACTTAGTTTGATGTACCAATGGTTTTGTTTAGGTATTTATTCAAACATATGTTAACACTGAAGCATAAAATAATAATTGATTTCAAATGAAAAGAAAAAATGATTTAAACTACTGGAGTCAGGAGTGTTAATTATCTGATGCCTGGGCATAAGGAACAATGATACTTGGACTTGCGGCAGCATTTTTATTAATGCAACACTACCAATAATATGCAATAAACAACAGTGCAATAAGAAATCAAGTAGAAAGACAGGTCAAAATTTGAGGCATAAATATTATTAAAGTGCCTTAAACAAGTTTCACAAATTAATATTTAAAGAGCAATGATGGATGTACACATGGATTTCCTAGGGTGCACAGAGCCATCGAGCCATTCAGTCATACCGTACTGAAATAGACCCTTTGGCCCAACTTGCCCATTCTGTCCAAGATGCCCCAACTACGATAGTCCCAGCTGCTCGCATGTAGTCCATATTCCTCCAAACCTTTCCTATTCATGTACCTTTCGTATCCATGCACCTCCAAATGTCTTTTAGATGCTACTATAGTTCTTGCCTCAACTACTAGTATTGGCCACTGGCCACTCCCTCTTCTCCCCTCTCCGATCAGGCTAAAGGTGCAAAAGTGTGGAAACGCACACCTCCAGATTCAGGGACAGTTTCTTCCCAGCGGTTACCAGGCAACTGAATCATCCCCACCACAATGGAACTACTTTCCACCTCTTTGGTGACCCTCAAACTCAAACTAAACTAAACTAAACTAAACTGTACATTCTTCCTGAGCTGAGTGTGTGCAGATGAACAACCAAGTGAACAAATAAATGAAGATGTCAATAAGATAGAAGATGTTAACTGCATGGTGGGAACTTCAGTAGAAAGGAAATGGCAAGGAGCATTTTAACCTTGCATTTAAACCAATATAGTCTCAGTTTCGGTTTGAGCTTATTGTCACGTGTACCGAGCGAGGTACAGTGAAAAGCCTTTGTTGCGTGCTAACCAGTCAGCGGAAAGACAACACATGGTTATAATCGAGCCGTTCACATTGAACAGATACATGACAAGGGAATTATGTTTAGTGCAGGGCAAAGCCCGTAAAGACTGATCGAAGATGAGGTAGATGGTAGTTCAAGACTGCTCTCTAGTTGTGGTAGGATGATTGAGTTGCCCGATAACAGCTGGGAAGAAAGAAAGGTCAAGATGTAACCCATACAACCAACATGCAGTGGAGCCTTTTCAGTCAGAATTAGCATTTATAAGTGGGCCAATTAATTTGTGGAAGCAATTGATTGAAGAAGAGTCTCGACCCGAAATGTCGCCCATTCCTTTTCAATAGACAATAGACAATCGGTGCAGGAGGAGGCCATTCGGCCCTTCGAGCCAGCACCGCCATTCAATGTGATCTTGGCTGATCATTCTCAATCAGTACCCCGTTCCTGCCTTCTCCCCATACCCCCTGACTCCGCTATCCTTAAGAGCTCTATCTAGCTCTCTCTTGAATGTATTCAGAGAATTGGCCTCCACTGCCTTCTGAGGCAGAGAATTCCACAGATTCACAACTCTCTGACTGAAAAAGTTTTTCCTCATCTCAGTTCTAAATGGCCTACCCCTTATTCTTAAACTGTGGCCCCTTGTTCTGGACTCCCCCAACATTGGGAACATGTCTCCTGCCTCTAACGTGTCCAACCCCTTAATAATCTTATACGTTTCAATAAGATCTCCTCTCATCCTTCTAAATTTCTCCAGAGATGTTGCCTGTCCCGCTGAGTTACTCCAGCTTTTCGTGTCTACCTTTGATTTAAACCAGCCTCTGACCCGAAACGTCATCCATTTCTTCTCTCCAGAGATGTTGCCTGTCCCACTGAGTTACTCTGGTTTTTTAATGTCGAGCCGCAGTTCCTCCCGACACAATTAATTGCTTTTGGATTGGTCTGTGGAGAAAATCAAATTGGATGCAGTACAAAGTTTTTAGTATAAAGTACTTGGTCTACCAATCACACTATCTCGACCCGAAACGTCACCCATTCCTTCTCTCCAGAGATGCTGCCTGACCCGCTGAGTTACTCCAGCATTTTGTGATACCTTCAATGGAAAATGGAAACTTCATTAAACACTTTATAAGTTTGCCTTCCCTGTTTGCCAGTGGTGCAGCTGATAGGGCTGCTGCCTCACAGAGCCACGGACCCAGGTTCGATCCTGACCTCGGGTGCTGAGTGTGTGGAGTTTGCACGTCCTCCCTGTGACCACGAGAGTTTCCTCCAGGCGCACTGTTTCCTCCCACGTCCCAAAGACGTGCGGGTTTGTCGTTTAATTGGCTTCTGCAAATTGCCCCTAGCGCGCGGGGCGTGGATGAGAAAATAGGATAACATAGAACTAGTGTAAACGTGTGACCGAGGGTCGGCGTGGACTCGGTGGGCCGAAGGGCCTGTTTCCATGCTGTATCTCTAAACTAAACGAAATATGACAACTGCATGCTTTGCAGAATGTTGCTGTAGGGAAACACGCAGGTAAAAATGTTTCTGTGCTTGTTTCAAGGTGAAAATTGGCCTGACCAGCACTCTAACTTACAATTTCATCAATTTGTGCAGATCGTTGAATTGGGCGCAAACACTACATCCAGTATCCATGCATTACACTAAAAGAGAATTACCACCGATCGCTGGCCATTTTCTTCCAGCTTGTGAGGGAGATGGCTGCTTGTTGCCAGAGTGCTCCTCTGGTATGACCATCTGTTTAAGCTCCGTGTGCCAAAGAAGGAGGTGTTCAGGTATGAAGTCATCCTCCAAATCTACATTTAGATTTTTTTTTTAATGGCAGAAAATATGCGTGGTGTATGCGTTCAAAATATGAACAAGTCAAGATATGAAGCACTCTGTTATTAAACAGCGTGTAACAAAAAAATGAGTGGCACGGTGGCGCAGCAGTAGAGTTGCTGCCTTGCAGCTCCAGAGACCCGGGTTTCATCCTGACTACGGGCGCCATCTGTACGGAGTTTGTACGTTCTCCCCGTGACCTGCCTGGGTTTTCTCCGGGATCTCCGGTCTCCTCACAAATTCTGAAGATGTGCGGGTTTGTAGGTTAATTGGCTTGGTATAAGTCTAAATTGTCCCTAGCGTGTGGAGGGTGGTGTTAGTGTTCAGGGATCGCTGGTCGGTGGGCCGAAGGGCATTCTTCCGCGCTGCATCTCTAATCTAAACTGAACAATACCCAGTCTGTGGCATGACCAACTTAGAGGTTTGGTGCCCATCATTTTAGACTGGGATGGAAATTTCTCAAAAGGAATAGAGATGTGACACTAAAATTATGGGGGAAATAAAATTCATCATCACGTCTTCTAGGTTGCGTCATTAATAACGGAAATCCAAGATGGCGCCCAACCCAGGCGACTCTTTATGGGCTGGTCACAGAAGTGGATCTGCAATCACGCATTACAATCGCTCCACTCCTTTTAAACCTCTACTCCAACAACAAAATGCATTACTTTTTCCTTGCACTAAACATTATTCCATTTATCATGCATCTGTACACTGTGAATGGTTCGATTGTAATCATGTATTGTCTTTCCGCTGGCTGGTTAGCACGCGACAGGAGCTTTTCACGGTACCTCGGTACACGTGACAATAAGCTAAACTGATAATAATAATAATAATAATATTCATTTATTGTCATTGCAACGAGTACAACGAAATTAAAAAACAGCCAATCCTGACGGTGCGTACAAACATATATGCAATAAATGCAAAAACAAATAAATACATAAATACAATTAAATTAAGTACAAGATTTTTTAACGGTGTTGCCTAGTGCACAGGTAGTGTTCAGTTCTCGTATGGCCCTGGGGTAAAAACTGTTCTTAAGTCTGTTTGTTCGGGATTTGATTGACCTGAAACGTCGACCAGAGGGCAGATGAACAAACAGACGGTGGCCGGGGTGGGATGGATCTTTTATTATTTTGCCTGCTCTACTGAGGCAGCGCAGGCTGAACAGGTGCTCCAGGGAGGGCAGTGAGCAGCCGATGATTTTCTGGGCCGTCGTGATGACCCTCTGAAGGGCCTTCCTGTCCTTTTCTGAGCAGCTGGCATACCATGTGGTTATACAGTATGCCAGCACACTCTCGATGGAGCAGCGATAGAAGGACAACATGAGCTTCTCCTGCAGGTTGGTTTTCCTGAGGATCCTCAGGAAGTGGAGTCTCTGCTGTGCCTTCTTTACTGTGGTGATGGTGTTGGTAGACCAGGTGAGATCCTCTGCGATGTGCGTACCCAGGAACCTGAAAGCTGGTACCCTTTCCACGCAGACCCCATTGATGTAGAGTGGGTCGTAATCTCCACTGGTTTTTCTAAAGTCAATTATAAGTTCCTTTGTTTTGGAGGAGTTCAGGACCAGATTGTTCACTGAACACCATGCTGCCAGCCTTTGGATTTCATCCCTATAGGCTGTCTCATCTCCTTCTGAGATAAGTCCAACCACAGTCGTGTCATCCGCGAACTTGATGATGGTGTTGGTGGGATGGGTGGGGGCGCAGTCGTGAGTGTAGAGGGAGTAAAGGATGGGGCTCAACACACAGCCCTGTGGTGAGCCGGTGCTCAGTGTAATGGTGGAGGAGAGGTGAGGGCCTATTTTGACTGTCTGGGGGCGGTTGGTCAGGAAGTCCTTGATCCATTTGCAGATGGTTAGGGAAAATCCAAGGTCGGAAAGTTTGGTGACCAGTCTGCTCGGGATGACCGTGTTAAAGGCAGAGCTGAAGTCGAGAAAGAGCATCCTCACATAGCTCCCCTGGTGTTCAAGGTGGGTCAGTGCAGTGTGAAGAGCAGTGTCGATGGCATCCCCTGTAGACCTATTTGCTCTGTAGGCAAACTGGTATGGGTCGAAGGTGGGTGGGAGGCTGGCTTTGATGTGCTGCAGGACCAGTCTCTCGAAGCACTTTGTGATGACCGGTGTGAGTGCTACCGGACGGTAGTCGTTAAGACCGCTGATGACAGGCTTTTTCGGCAGTGGGATGATTATGGCGGACTTCAGGCAGGGAGGGATGGTGGATTTTAAAAGGGACAGGTTGAAGATTCACTAAACTAAACTAATACGGAGAATGAATTGAACATGGACAATTCACTCTCTGTGTTAATATGGACTACACAGGGAGACTCTAAGCAAGATGATTCAGCTAATTTGAGTTTAAACCATTTCACAGAATTTAAGATGATCATTCACTGTGGACTTTGCTTTACTTTAGATTTTAGACTTCAGAGATACAGCGTGGAAATAGCCTCTTTGGCCGACCGAGGCCGTGCCGACCATGGACCAACATGTACACTAGCACTATCCTACACACGTAGGGACAATTTACTATAAGAAGATAACTGCAGATGCTGGTACAAATCGAAGGTATTTATTCACAAAATGCTGGAGTAACTCAGCAGGTCAGGCAGCATCTCGGGAGAGAAGGAATGGGTGACCATATAATAACCATATAACAATTACAGCACGGAAACAGGCCAGTTTGGCCCTTCTAGTCCATGCCGAACACTTTCTCCGACCTAGTCTCATCTACCTGCTCTCAGACCATAACCCTCCAATCACTTCCCATCCATATACCTATCTAATTTACTCTTAAATAATAAAATCGAGCCTGCCTCCACCACTTCCACCGGAAGCTCATTCCATACAGCCACCACCCTCTGAGTAAAAAAGTTACCCCTCATGTTACCCCTAAACTTTTGTCCCTTAATTCTGAAGTTATGTCCCCTTGTTTGAATCTTCCCCACTCTCAAAGGGAAAAGCCTACCCACGTCAACTCTGTCCGTCCCTCTTAAAATTTAAAAAACCTCTATCAAGTCCCCCCTTAACCTTCTGCGCTCCAAAGAATAAAGTCCCAACCTGTTCAATCTCTCTCTGTAGCTTAAGTGTTGAAACCCAGGCAACATTTTAGTAAATCTCCTCTGTACTCTCTCTATTTTGTTGACATCCTTCCTATAATTTGGCGACCAGAACTGCACACCATACTCCAGATTCGGCCTCACCAATGCCTTGTACAATTTTAACATTACGTCCCAACTTCCATATTCGATGCTCTGATTTATAAAGGCAAGCATACCAAACGCCTTCTTCACCACCCTATCCACATGAGATTCCACCTTCAGGGAACAATGCACAGTTATTCCCAGATCCCTCTGTTCCACTGCATTCCTCAATTCCCTACCATTTACCCTGTACGTCCTATTTTGATTTGTCCTACCAAAATGCAGCACCTCACACTTATCAGCATTAAACTCCATCTGCCATCTTTCAGCCCACCCTTCCAAAAGGCCCAAGTCTCTCTGTAGACTTTGAAAATCTACTTCATTATTAACTAAGACTGAAGAAGGGTCTTGACCCGAAACGTCACCCATTCCTTCTCTCCCGAGATGCTGCCTGACCTGCTGAGTTACTCCAGCATTTTGTGAATAAATACCTTCGATAGGGACAATTTACAATCTACTGAAGCCAGTTAACCTACGAATCTGCACGTCTTTGGAATGTGGGAGGAAAGACATGCGGTCAAGGGGAGAATGTGCAAACTCCGTACTGTAGACAGCACCTGCAGTCAGTATTGAGCCCGGGTTTCTGGGGCTGTAAGGCAGTAATTCTACCGCCGTGCCACTGTGCCACAACTGTACACACTTGAGTCTATGAGTTTGGATCATCAGGTGTTAGTAGCTTTCTGATTCCAAATTGCTATTCATACCATGAAGAGTTTGGCATTCTAATTTTATACTTGAATGAAATAAACTGGCAATTAATCTGACATGATATCAATCATAATAAAAGATCCCACAGAGGGTGAAAAATAAATTGCAATTGGCCACATTTTTAAAAGAGATGTTCATGTATTTTGGAGTCCAGACACACTGGAATTTAAATGGAAGGAAGATTGGTCGATTTGTTTAGAAACACACTCTCCCCCGCTTTCTGCTAAACTCCTTCCATTTGATGCACTCACACAATCCAGCGAGACTTGAAATAAATAGTGAAAGCTGCTCTTTGGACTTTTGCTTAAGAGTAGATTAATGGATTTGCACAATCCAGGTGAGCTACTGGAAAGATCGATCAACAAAGCATTTTATCGGGATGAATCACAGCTTGGATCGGACGCAGTTCCATCCGAGACCGCAGGAAACTGCAGAGATGTGTGGGAAGGAACTGCAAATGCTGGTTTAAACCGAAGATAGATACAAAAAGCTGGAGTAACTCAGCGGGACGGGCAGCATCTCTGGAGAGAAGGAATGGGTGACGTTTCGGGTCGAGACCCTTCTTCAGCAGTTGTGGATGTAGTTCAGACCATCACACAAACCAACCTCCCTTCCACTGACTCCATCTATACCTCACGCTGCCTCGGCAAGGCTGCCAGCATAATCAAGGACCAGTCACACCCTGGCCACTCCCTCGTCTCCCCTCTCCCATCAGGCAAGAGATACAGAAGTGTGAAAACGCACACCTCCAGGTTCAGGGACAGTTTCTTCCCAGCTGTTATCAGGCAACTGAACCATCCCAACACCAACTAGAGAGCGGTCCTGTCCTACCATCTACATGTGTCTATCTACCATCGATCTTATTGGAGATCTTTGACTATCTTTAATGGAATTTATCCTGCACTAACCGTTTTACCCTTTTATTCTGTGTCTGTATACTGTGTACGGCTCGATTGTAATCATGTACAGATGCTCCTCGACTTACGAAGGGGTTACGTTCTGATAAACCCAACGTAAATCAAAAATATCGTAAGTCGAAAATGCATTTAATGCACCTGACCTACCAAACATTGAGGGCGTGCAGCGTAGGTTTACTAGGTTAATTCCCGGAATGGCGGGACTGTCATATGTTGAAAGACTGGAGCGATTAGGCTTGTATACACTGGAATTTAGAAAGATGAGAGGAGATCTTATCGAAACGTATAAGATTATTAAGGGGTTGGACACGTTAGAGGCAGGAAACATGTTCCCAATGTTGGGGAGTTCAGAACAAGGGGCCACAGTTTAAGAATAAGGGGTAGGCCATTTAGAACGGAGACGAGGAAAAACCTTTTCAGTCAGAGAGTTGTGAATCTGTGGAATTCTCTGCCTCAGAAGGCAGTGGAGGCCAATTCTCTGAATGCATTCAAGAGAGAGCTAGATAGAGCTCTTAAGGATAGCGGAGTCAGGGGGTATGGGGAGAAGGCAGGAACGGGGTACTGATTGAGAATGATCAGCCATGATCACATTGAATGGCGGTGCTGGCTCGAAGGGCCGAATGGCCTCCTCCTGCACCTATTGTCTATTGTCTAAACATCATGGCCGTGGCAGCTCCCAACCGTGGCTGTCTGGGAGCTGCGGCTTGCTGCCTTTGCCCGGCATCACCAGAGAGTATCGTACCGCACAAAACACTGCCAGTCTGAGCAGCAGACAGGTGTGCGAGTCCGGGAAAAGCCCAGGGAAAGATCAAAATTCAAAATTCGAAGTACGGTTTCTGCTGAATGTGAATCGATTTTGCAACATCGTCAAGTCGAAATATCGTAAGATGAGGAACATTTGTATAGTATTTTCGCTAACTTGATGGCACATAACAAAAAAGTTTTTTGTCGCACATCGGGACATGTGACAATAATAATAAACGAAACTAAACTAAACTAAACTAAACTCGATTAAACTAAACTAAATATTTTCTTTTGTGTAGAAAGGAACTGCAGATGCTGCTTTATACCAAAGATAGACACAAAGTGCTGGAGTAACTCAGCTGGTCAGGCAGCATCTCTGAAGAACGGCACTGACCTGAATCATCACCCATCCTTTTCCTCCAGAGACGCTGCCTGACCCGCTCAGTCACTTTGTGTCCATCTTCTAAATATTTCCTTTTCCTGACTTTTACTGTTTTGATGGAGACACAAGGATCAGCAGATGCCGGATGAACTCGACAGGTCAGGCCGCATCTGTGGAGGGAATGAACAGGCGGTGTTCCGGGTTGGAACCTCTCTCCAGACTGGAATTCCTCCAGCACTTTATGTGACTTGGGCACGACAAAATAGTTGAAAGAATTTCAAATATAACCAACTGAATCAACATTCTAGCAAACTTGGCAACTCATCTGTTATAAGCAGGACTTTCCAAGGTTAAGGACTAGATAATTGCAATATAATTGTAATGTGCCACGTCATGTCGTTAAACCTTATTGCAGTCAATGATCCCTGAATTAGGAAAGAACAGGCAGTAGCAAAGGTACGTTATGAATGGATGGATGGATGGATGAATGAATGACTGAATGAATGAATGAATGAATGAATGAATGAATGAATGAATGAATGAATGAATGAATGAATGAATGAATGAATGATACTTAACAGAAGGTTGAGCCTTGCAGATTCGAGGTCAGGTTCCAAATTAATAGTGTGAGACATTCGTAGAATCAAAGCACATGGCTCTGACCGAATTAGGGTGGCACGGTGGCGCAGCGGTAGAGTTGTTTCATTACAGCGCCAGAGACCCGGGTTCGATCCTGACTACAGGTGCTGTCTGTACGGAGTTTGTACGTTCTCCTGCGAGGGTTTTCTCCGGGAAGCTCCTGTTTCCCCCCACACTCTAAAGACGTCCAGGTTTGTAGGCTGATTGTCTTGGTGGAGATGTAAATTGTAAATTTCATCCAGGCATCATTGACAGATTGATTGAAAGCTTTGAAGCAGGCCCTTTGGCCCATCTAGTCCATGCCGACCATTGATCGCATGTTTGGATGAGGAGAGGATGTTTCCACAAGTGGAAGAGTCTAGGACCAGAGGGCACAGCCTCAAAATAAAATGATGCACCTTTAGAAAAGAGATAAGGGGGAATTTATTTAGTCAGAGGGTGGTGAATCTGTGGAATTTATTCTGTCCTTTCATCCTGTTTAGTTTAGTTTAGTTTAAAGATACAATGTGGAAACAGGCCCTTCGGCCCACCGAGTCCACGCCGACCAGCCATCCCTGCACATTAACACTATCCTACACACACTAGGGACAATTTACAATTTTACCAAACCAATTAACCTACAAACCTGTACGTCTTTGGAGCGTGGGAAGAAACCGGAGATCCCGGAGAAAACCCACGCAGGTCACGGGGAGAACATACGAACTCCGTACAGACAGCGCCCGTAATCAGCAGGTCAGGCAGCATCTAGGAGAGAGGGAATGGGTGACGTTTCAGGTCGAGACCCTTCTTCAGTCTGAAGAAACGTCACCCATTCCCTCTCTCCTAGATGCTGCCTGACCTGCTGAGTTACTCCAGCATTTTGTGATACATTCGATTTGTACCAGCATCTGCAGTTATTTTCCTGCACCCGTAGTCAGGATCGAACCCAGGTCCTCGGCACTGTAGGGCAGCAACTCTACCGCTGCGCGGGATGCTAAATCCTATTTCTGTCACGAATGGGAAATCAAAAATGCTGCCGTAACTGAGTGCATAACTGCACAATGTTATATTTAACTCTATTTCATCCACCTTAACAATTTGCGATGTAAATAACAATTAGTGCCATCTGTACATGTCACTGAATTATATCAAAACTTCTGGAGATGTGGAAAGGATGCTGGTCTGAATAAGTAATAGAAACAACACGGAGACTTGGATCGGGTGGATGTGGAGAGGAGATTTCCACTGGTGGGAGAGTCTAGGACCAGAGGACATATCCTCAGAATTAAAGGAAGTCCCTTTAGGAAGGAGATGAGGAGGAGTCTCTTTAATCAGAGTGTGGTGAATCTGTGGAATCCATTGTCACAGAAGGCTGTGGAGGCCAAACGGAGGGTATTTTTAAGGTGGAAATTGACAGATACTTGATTAGTACGGGTGTCAAGGGTTACAGAGAGAACACAGGAGATTGGAGTTGAGGGGGAGAGATAGATCAGCCATGATTGAATGGCGGATTAGACTTGATGGGCCGAATGCTTTAATTCTGCTCCTGTGACCTATGAACTTATGAACATGTTTGTACTGGTTTTATTTTTGCCCACTATCACATCCACTCCTCGCACACTTGGGGCAGCTTGCAGAGGCCAATTAACTTAGAAAACTGCACATCTTTGGGATGTGGGAGGAAACCGGAGCACCCAGAGGGAACCCACGCAGTCACAGGGAGAACATGCAAACTCCACACAGACAGAACCCGAAGTCAAGGTCGAAGCCGTGTCTCTGTTACTGTGAGGCCAGCAACTCTACCAGTTGCCCCACTGAGCCACCATTGATTTTGTTGATCTTGTAAGGTTGGTTATACACTGACCCAATGAGAAGCTTAACTTTCCAAACATTTTTTTCTTCCAACTTATGTTACAATCACAATATCTTTAATGTCTATTTAAAAAAAAAAAATCTGTCAATCCACATACAATAATACCCATTCAAACACATCGTAAGTATCTTTGCCAGATATTTTAGTGTTCAGTGGGAATTTAGTTTTTTGCGTTTAAGAGATACAATGCGGAAACAGGCCCTTCGGCCCACCGAGTCCGCCCGGAACAGCGATCCTCGCACATTAACACTACCCTACGCACACTAGGGACAATTTTACAATTTTCACATTTACCAAGCCGATTAACCTACAAACCTGTACGTCTTTGGGGCATCGGAGGAAACCGAAGATCTCGGAGAAAACCCACGCAGGTCACGGGGAGAACGTACATACTCCGCACAGACAGCACCCGTAGTCGGGATCGAACCCGGGACCCGGGGCTCTGGCGCTGTGAGGCAGCAACTCTACCGCTGCGCCACCGTGTAAGTTTTGTACGTTTTTAGATCAGTCAAAGTTTAAAACTATCAGGTCGTCTTACAGATAAATTATTTCCCCCAAACATGCATGAGTTATGTATAACATGTAACCAATGTGTCGGATAAACCATTAAGATAAAATTCCGTGACCTCAAAGAAGCAAAGGCTATGGGTGTTTAACGTTAGGGATCAATACACAATAAATTATTTGCATTTTCTTGGTCCTTTAACAGAAGCAATTGTTGGTGCATGATGTGATTTGGAAGAGCATTCCCTCCTGTGATCTTGCACTTTGATAAGGCCACGGCTGGATTAACATACTAATTGTAAGGAGCAGTGAGATCTTGGGCTACAAAGGCTTGGGTCTTGGAAATCAGCAATAACTCTTGGGTCAATGAATGTGCAGAAAGGAACTGCAGACGCTGGTTTAAACCGAAGATACACACAAAATGCTGGAGTAACTCGGCGGGACAGGCAGCATCTCTGGAGAGAAGGAATGGGTGACGCTTCAGGTCGAGGCCCTTCTTCAGTCAATTAATGTTCTATTTGAAAGTCGTACATTTCTTTAGTAACAAAAGCCCAAGTAGTTTTTAGATTTAGTGTTAGAGATACAGCGTGGCTTCGGCCCACCCTGTCCAACGGCATGGTGGTGCAGCGGCAGAGTTGTTGCTTTACGGCGCCGGATACCCGGGTTCGATCCTGACTACGGGTGTTGTCTGTATGGAGTTTGTACATTCTCCCTGTGACCTGCGTGGGTTTTCCCTGGGAGCTCCGGTTTAGACAATAGACAATAGGTGCAGGAGGAGGCCATTTGGCCCTTCGAGCCAGCACCGCCATTCAATGTGATCATGGCTGATCATTCTCAATCAGTACCCCGTTCCTGCCTTCTCCCCATACCCCCTGACTCCGCTATCCTTAAGAGCTCTATCTAGCTCTCTCTTGAATGCATTCAGAGACTTGGCCTCCACTGCCTTCTGAGGCAGAGAATTCCACAGATTCACAACTCTCTGACTGAAAAGGTTTTTCCTCATCTCAGTTCTAAATGGCCTACCCCTTATTCTTAAACTGTGGCCCCTTGTTCTGGACTCCCCCAACATTGGGAACATGTTGCTTTATTCACAAAATGCTGGAGTAACTCAGCAAGGTCAGGCAGCATCTCGGGAGAGAAGGAATGGGTAACGTTTCGGGTCGAGACCCTTCCAGATGTTTCCTGCTTCTAACGTGTCCAACCCCTTAATAATCTTATACGTTTCGATAAGATCTCCTCTCATCCTTCTAAATTCCAGTGTGTACTCCAAGCCGAGTCCCTCCAATCTTTCAACATACGACAGTCCCGCCATTCCGGGAATTAACCAAGTATTCCGGGAATTAACCTAGTATCCTCCCACACTCCAAAGACGCGCAGGTTTGTAAATCAATTGGCTTTGGTAACATTATACGTTTTTCCTAGTGTGTGCTAGGATAGTGTTAGAACGTGGGGATCGCTGGTCGGCGCGGACCCGGTGGGCCGAAGGGCCTGTTTCCGCGCTGTATTTCTAAAGTCTAGAGTCTAACATCCATTCCCCGAAAAATAAATACAGTGGTGAATAAGGTGGCATCAACAATGATCGAAATAGGTATGGAATCAAAAGAATTTTAAACCATTAGTTTTCATTTCCAAATTGGGATTGTAAATTGTTTCCTGAGGAACTTGATTATAATGGGTGGAATTGGAAGCTGAAGTTAATTTACTGAAGCTATTCTCCAGCATGCAGCATGGACACTTAATCAAGTAGCCACTCAAAAGGAAATAGAGGTGATTACTTGAAAGTGTACAGCCTAAATAGAAATAGGCACTTGGCACATTATCAGTACAATTGCTTACCATTCAATTTCCATTGGGAATTAGATTTATATTTTGGGATATTTTCTACTATTTTTTTTAAATTTAAATATTTCAGCTGTCTCGTTTTACAGAGCTCTGCGGTGAATTCTAAATGCTTAAGAGATTATGGGTTCTCAACATTAACTCAAACGTTTAATAGCAGGCCCAGAACAACAATCAGAAACTCCTGCCTAGAAAGACAGAAAATGCTGGAGTAACTCAGCGGGACAGGCAGCGTCTCTGGGGAGAAGGAAGAGGTGACGTTCCAGGTCAAGAGCCTTCTGCTGCCTGTCCCGCTGAGTTACTCTAGCATTTTGTGCCCATCTGCAGTCTAAACAAGCATCTGCAGTTCCTTCCTATACAAAAACTCCTGCTTGGTCATTTCCTTTGTCAGATTCCAAATTTTCCCTTAAGCTTCACCTCAAATTCCTCTCATGGTTGAAAGAGAAAGGCACAATTATCAAACAATTAAGGTGATTGCACAGTGCATTATTTTCCCAGGGTAGGGGAATGAAGAAGAGGGCACAAGTTAGAGGCGAGAGGGTGAAAGGTTTAATAGTTCATAAGTTCACAAACGATAGGAGCCGAATTAGGTCATTCTGCCCATCATGTCTACTCCACCAAGGATAGGTCAATCATGGCTGACCTATTCTTCCCTCTCAACCCCATTCTCCTGCCATCTCCCCAAAACCCCTGACACCTGTACTAAACAAGAATCTATCTATCTACCTCTGCCTTAAAAATATCCATTGACTTGGCCTCCACAGCCTTCTATGGCAATGAATTCCACAGATTCACCAGCTTCTGATTAACGAAATTCCTCCTCATCGCCTTCTTAAAGACAATAGACAATAGGTGCAGGAGTAGGCCATTCAGCCCTTCGAGCCAGCACCGCCATTCAATGCGATCATGGCTGATCACTCTCAATCAGTACCCCGTTCCTGCCTTCTCCCCATGCCCCCTCACTCCGCTATCCTTAAGAGCTCTATCCAGCTCTCTCTTGAAAGCATCCAACGAACTGGCCTCCACTGCCTTCTGAGGCAGAGAATTCCACACCTTCACCACTCTCTGACTGAAAAAGTTCTTCCTCATCTCCGTTCTAAATGGCCTACCCCTTATTCTTAAACTGTGGCCCCTTGTTCTGGACTCCCCCAACATTGGGAACATGTTTCCTGCCTCTAATGTGTCCAATCCCCTAATTATCTTATATGTTTCAATAAGATCCCCCCTCATCCTTCTAAATTCCAGTGTATACAAGCCTAATTGCTCCAACCTTTCAACATACGACAGTTCCGCCATTCCGGGAATTAACCTAGTGAACCTACGCTGAACGCCCTCAATAGCAAGAATATCCTTCCTCAAATTTGGAGACTAAAACTGCACACAGTACTCCAGGTGCGGTCTCACCAGGGCCCGGTACAACTGTAGAAGGACCTCTTTGCTCCTATACTCAACTCCTCTTGTTATGAAGGCCAACATTCCATTGGCTTTCTTCACTGCCTGCTGTACCTGCATGCTTCCTTTCAGTGACTGATGCACTAGGACACCCAGATCTCGTTGAACATCCCCTCTTCCTAACTTGACACCATTCAGATAATAATCTGCCTTTCTGTTCTTACTTCCAAAGTGAATAACCTCACACTTATCTACATTAAACTGCATCTGCCATGTATCCGCCCACTCACACAACCTGTCCAAGTCACCCTGCAGCCTTATTGCATCTTCCACACAATTCACACTACCCCCCAGCTTAGTATCATCTGCAAATTTGCTAATGGTACTTTTAATCCCTTCATCTAAGTCATTAATGTATATCATAAATAGCTGGGGTCCCAGCACCGAACCTTGCGGTACCCCACTGGTCACTGCCTGCCATTCTGAAAGGGACCCATTTATCCCCACTCTTTGCTTTCTGTCTGTCAACCAATTTTCTATCCATGTCAGTACCCTACCCCCAATACCATGTGCTCTAATTTTGCCCACTAATCTCCTATGTGGGACCTTGTCGAAGGCTTTCTGAAAGTCGAGGTACACCACATCCACCGACTCTCCCGTGTCAATTTTCCTAGTTACATCCTCAAAAAATTCCAGTAGATTTGTCAAGCATGATTTCCCCTTCGTAAATCCATGCTGACTCGGAATGATCTTGTTACTGCTATCCAAATGCTCAGCAATTTCGTCTTTTATAATTGACTCCAGCATCTTCCCCACCACTGATGTCAGACTAACTGGTCTATAATTACCCGTTTTCTCTCTCCCTCCTTTCTTAAAAAGTGGGATAACATTTGCTATCCTCCAATCCACAGGAACTGATCCTGAATCTATAGAACATTGAAAAATGATCTCCAATGCTTCCACTATTTCTAGAGCCACCTCCTTAAGTACCCTGGGATGCAGACCATCAGGCCCTGGGGATTTATCAGCCTTCAGTCCCATCAGTCTACCCAAAACCATTTCCTGCCTAATGTGGATTTCCTTCAGTTCCTCCATCACCCTAGGTTCTCCGGCCCCTAGAACATTTGGGAGATTGTGTGTATCTTCCTCAGTGAAGACAGATCCAAAGTAACGGTTTAACTCGTCTGTCATTTCTTTGTTCCCCATAATAAATTCCCCTGCTTCTGTCTTCAAGGGACCCACATTTGCCTTGACTATTTTTTTTCTCTTCACGTACCTAAAAAAACTTTTGCTATCCTATATCATATCATATCATGTATATACAGCCGGAAACAGGCCTTTTCGGCCCTCCAAGTCCGTGCCGCCCAGTGATCCCCGTACATTAACACTATCCTACACCCACTAGGGACAATTTAAAAAAAACCATTTACCCAGCCAATTAACCTACATACCTGTACGTCTTTGGAGTGTGGGAGGAAACCGAAGATCTCGGAGAAAACCCACGTAGGTCACGGGGAGAACGTACAAACTCCTTACAGTGCAGCACCCGTAGTCAGGATCGAACCTGAGTCTCCGGCGCTGCATTCGCTGTAAAGCAGCAACTCTACCGCTGCGCTACCGTGCCACTAGTTTACCCTCGTACCTCATCTTTTCTCCCCGTATTGCCTTTTTAGTTAACTTTTGTTGCTCTTTAAAAGAGTCCCAAGAAACGTCTGAGGCTATGACCTCTAGTCCTAGACTCATTCCCACTAGTGGAAACATCCTCTCCACATCCACTCTATCCAGGCCGCTCACTATTTGGTAAGTTTCAATGAGGTTCCCCCCTCATCCTTCTAAACTCCAAACTCAGCGGGTCAGACAGCATCTCTGGAGAAAAGGAATAGGTGATGTTTTGGATCGAGACCCACACCGACCAACATGCCCCCAGCTAACACAAGTCCCACCTGCCTGCGTTTGGTCCATATCCCTCCAAACCTGTCCTATCCATGTTACTGTCTAGCTGCTTCGTAAGCAATGGGATAGTCCCTGCCTCAACTACCTACCCTGGCAGCGTGTTCCATACACCCACCACCTTCTGTGTGAAAAAGGTTACCGCTTGGATTCCTATTAAATCATTTCCCCTTCACTTTAAATGTCCTCTGGTCCTCGATTCACCAACTCTGGGCAAGAGACTTTGTACATTTACCCAATGTATTCCTCACATGATTTTGTACACCTCTATAAGATCACCCCTCATTCTCCTGCACTCCAAGCAATAGAGTCCCAGCCTGCTCAACCTCTCCCTACAGCTCACACCCTCGAGTTCTGGCAACCTCCTCGCACATCTTCTCTGCAATCTTTCCAGTTTGACAACGTGTTTCCTATAACATGGTGCTCTGAATATTATTTGATTCAACCCAGCAAACTCACTCAAACTGGTGATAGGTTGTTTAGGAAAAGGTATTGTGATGTCTTGAGAGGCCGGGAGCTTTTCTCTTGAAGGTTGGGAGGTGTGGGCGCCGGAAATGAAGACAGAAAAGTTCTTGTTTTCAAACTTAAATTCCATATATTTAGTCTTTTCCAAAAACAGGTAAACTTAATTGTTTGCAGACAGGTACACAAAACCAAAACAGGTAGTTAAATCAAAACTGGAGCTTGCTGCCTTCTTACAAAATATAACTCAAACACTGCTGCTCTCCCTGTCTGCTCTCCCTGTCTGCTCTCCCTGTCTGCTCTCCCTGTCTGCTCTCCCTGTCTGCTCTCCCTGTCTGCTCTCCCTGTCTGCTCTCCCTGTCTGCTCTCCCTGTCTGCTCTCCCTGTCTGCTCTCCCTGTCTGCTCTCCCTGTCTGCTCTCCCTGTCTGCTCTCCCTGTCTGCTCTCCCTGTCTGCTCTCCCTGTCTGCTCTCCCTGTCTGCTCTCCCTGTCTGCTCTCCCTGTCTGCTCTCCCTGTCTGCTCTCCCTGTCTGCTCCAGTCGTTGTCTCTCTTTTTAAATATACTGCTTCCCTTCCCTTTTAGCTCTCTCGCTGAGGCAATCAGCTCATCTGGTTCAGCTGGGCAGCAATCAGTGTCAGCAGCAATCAGTGTCAGCAGCAATCAGTGTCAGCAGCAATCAGTGTCAGCAGGGCAGGCAGCCCTGCTGGCTATGGGTTTTGTAGTCTTTTGCTGGCAGCCATGATGATTTGTAGTCCTTGTTGCATCTCCCCTCTATGACTCTACCTCCCATGACATCACAGTATGCAGAACAAATTAATGAAAGATATGCAAGAAGACAGATCAAAGCCAGCAATGATGATCAAGGAAAGGTGGAGCCCACAATGGTCTATTGTTGGCTGTGGGGAAGGTGATAACGAGTAATACAGACAGTGAAAGCGGAAGTGGCGGCGCCTAACGGCTGCGGCTCGCTAGCAGTCTGTTCGTCTTTTTTCCTTTTTTTGTTGTTGTGTGTCGGTGTTGGGATGGTTTTTTTTTTTTTTGGGTTGTGTATGTGTGGGGGGTGGTGGTGTGGGTGGGGGGGGGGGTGTGGGGTGGGGTGGGGGAAACCTCTTTTAGGTCTCTTCCTTACGGCATGGGGTGCGGCTCGGCCACGGGGCCTTCCATCGCCCGGTGCGGCTCGGCCGCTGGACTTAACAGTGCCCGGTGCGGCTCGGTCGCGGGGCGCAACATCGCCCGGTGCGGCTCGGCCGCGGGACTTTACATCGCCCGGCGCGGCTCGGCCGCGGGGCCTAACATCGCCCGGTGCGGCTCGGCCGCGGGACTTTACATCGCCCGGTGCGGCTCGGCCGCGGGACTTTACATCGCCCGGCGCGGCTCGGCCGCGGGACTTTTCATTGCCGGTGCGGCTCGGCCGCTGGACTTAACATCGCCCGGCTAGGCTTGGCCGCGGGGCCTAACATCGCACGGCGCGGCTTGGCCGCGGGGCCTAACATCGCTGTTGCGGCTCGGCCGCTGGACTTAGCGGTGCCCGGTGCGGCTCGGCCGCGGGGCCTAGCATCGCATGGCGCGGCTCGGCCGTGGGACTTAGCTGCGCACGGCTCGGCCGCGGGGCCTTCCGTCGCCCGGCTGTGCGGGTCGGTCGGGGACGAGCTGTCTGTCCATGGGCGTGGGGAAGAGAGTGGAAGTTTTGTTGCCTCCATCACAGTGAGGGGGTGTTTGGAGTCACTGTGATGGACGTTTGTGTTGGGGGTCATGTGTCTTGTGTTCTTTTTTGTGTATGACTGCTATGTAATTTCGTTCGGTACCTTGGTACCGAATGACAAATAAAGCTCTGTTGAATCTGTTGAATCTGTTGAATCTGTTGAATCTGTTGAAACCCAACAGGACGACCGTGAAACTAGTACGATGACTATACTGCCTACGACTATATGACTTGCGTTATTGTTTATTTCTTGCCAGATTGTTTTGGAGAAAGATTAATCCTTGTCGAAGTAGGCCCACAACCATCCTTCCCACGTTGCTGAAAAAAGGTTTCCATGATCCCCTTGGGCTACCAGAAAGGAACTAAATACATAAAAAGGAGAATTAAACGGAGAACGGAAACACACATTTAAGAAGCTCACGGACATGTTCAGAATATAGCAGATTCTATTTAAAATGCCAATGGTCTGGAAACATAAGCAGAATGACTCAAAAAGTCAAAGGAGGGAAAAAATGATGTTTGCCTTGCAAGAACAGTTTCTGGCATTTGGGAAAAAAACGGATGTTTGGAAATGATAAATGATTCTTTTAGGAAAGACGTTCTTTTAGGAAGGAGATGAGGAGGAATTTCTTCAGTCAGAGGGTGGAGAATCTGTGGAATTCTTTGTCACAGAAGGCTGTGGAGGCCAAGTCAGTGAATATATTTAAGGCAGAGATAGATAAATAGATTCTTGATTAGTGGGGGTGTCAAAGGCGATGGGGAGAAGGCTGGAGAATGGGGTTGGGAGAGAGAGATAGATCGGCCATGATTGAATGGCAGTGGACTTAATGGGCCAAATGGCCTAATTCTACTCCTATCTCTTTTGACCTTCTGATTCATGGATCTAGTTGCTTACAATCCATTCAAAACCGCACCTGGAATTGAGAAGTATTTTCATTGATAAAACCACTAGGTGTACTTAGTAACCAGGCCAGTTTCAGTTTAGTTTATTGTCACGTGTAACGAGGTACAGTGAAAAGCTTTTTGTTGCGTGCTAATCAGTCAGTGGAAAGACAATACATGATTATAGCCGAGCCATTTACAGTGCATAGATACATGATCAAGGGAATAACCAAGGTAAAGCCAGCAAAATCCGATCAAGGATAGTCTTCTGAAGAAGGGTCTCGACCCGAAACATCACCCATTCCTTCTCTCCTGAGATGCTGCCTGACCCGCTGAGTTACTCCAGCATTTTGTGAATAAATAGTCTTCTTCTTCTTCTTCTGTCGTCGTATGTCTTTTAGACCTTCAGCTCCATTGAGGCGAGCCAGGCCAACGTGTCATCCATCGTCCAGGTCAATCAGACCTCGTTCACCATTCGGTGGCCGGTATTTGGGGCAACTGGTGACTATGTGCTCCACTGTCTGTGTTGGGTCCCCACACTCGCAGAAGGCACTGTCAAAGGGTCACCAATGAGGTAGGTAATAGTTCAGCACTGCTCTGAGGTACAAGTGGAGTCAATGGAAGGGAGGTTAGTTTGTGTGATGGTCCACAATCCACTGCAATTTCTTGCCGCCTTGGATGGAGCTGTTCCCAAACCAAGCTGTGATGCATCCCGTTGAAATGTTTCATAGTGCATCAGTAGAAGTGGGTGAGAGATACAGCGATTTAGAGATACAGTGCAGAAACAGGCCCTTCGGCCCACCGGGTCCGCGCCGCCCAGCGATCCACGCACACTAACACCATCCTACACCCCACTAGGGACAATTTTTTACATTTGCCCTACATACCTACATACCTGTACGTATTTGGAGTGTGGGAGGAAACCGAAGATCTCGGAGAAAACCCACGCAGGTCACGGGGAGAACGTACAAACTCCAGGCAGACGGCGCCCGTAGTCAGGATCGAACCTGAGTTTACGGGGCTGCATTCGCTGTAAGGCAGCAACTCTACCGCTGCGCCACCGTGCCGCCCGTTTGTAGGTGATATGCCGAACTTCCTAAGCCTTCTAAGGAAGTGGAGACATTGGTGTGCTTTCTTGGGAATAGTAGAAGCTGAATTATGTATTGCAACCCTAATACAAAGTCCATAATAGTTTGGTGCTGAGGTAGGGTTGTGGTTAAGTTATACAGTGCGGTTGAAGAAAATAAGAGATAGGAGCAGGATTAGGCCATTCAGCCCATCAAGTCTACTCCGCCATTCAATCACGGCTGATCTATCTCTCCCTCCTAAACCCATTCTCCTGCCATGATAGTTGATGGAAAGTAGCTGTTCCTGAACCTAGAGGTCAACACTTCTCAGGCTCCTGTACCTTCTTCCCGATGGTATCAGCGAGACGAGAGGATGGCCAGGGTGGTTTGTGGCTTTGATGATATTAGCTTCGTTCTTGAGGCAGCGATTCCTGTCGATCCGTTTGAAACATAGAAACATAGAAAATAGGTGCAGGAGTAGGCCATTCGGCCCTTCGAGCCTGCACCGCCATTCAATATGATCATGGCTGATCATCCAACTCAGTATCCCGTACCTGCCTTCTCTCCATACCCCCTGATCCCTTTAGCCACAAGGGCCACATCTAACTCCCTCTTAAATATAGCCAATGAACTGGCCTCAACTTCCCTCTGTGGCAGAGAATTCCAGATTCACCACTCTGTGTGAAAAAAAACGTTCTCCTCTCGGTCCTAAAAGACTTCCCCCTTATCCTTAAACTGTGACCCCTTGTTCTGGACTTCCCCAACATCTGGAACAATCTTCCTGCATCTAGCCTGTCCAACCCCTTAAGAATTTTGTAAGTTTCTATAAGATCCCCCCTCAATCTTCTAAATTCCAGCGAGTACAAGCCGAGTCTATCCAATCTTTCTTCATATGAAAGTCCTGCCATCCCAGGAATCAATCTGGTGAACCTTCTCTGTACTCCCTCCATGGCAAGAATATCTTTCCTCAGATTAGGAGACCAAAACTGTACGCAATACTCCAGGTGTGGTCTCACCAATGCCCTGTACAACTGCAGCAGAACCTCCCTGCTCCTATACTCAAATCCCCTCGCTATGAATGCCAACATACCATTCGCTTTCTTCACTGCCTGCTGCACCTGCATGCCTACTTTCAATGACTGGAGTACCACGACACCCAGGTCTCGTTGCATCTCCCTTTTTCCTAATCGGCCGCCATTCAGATAATAGTCTGCTTTCCTGTTCTTGCCACCAAAGTGGATAACCTCACATTTATCCACATTATACTGCATCTGCCATGCATTTGCCCACTCACCTAACCTATCCAAGTCACCTTGCAGCCTCGTAGCATCCTCGTCACAGCCAAAACTGCCCCCCATCTTCGTTTGGTGACAGAGAGGTCAATACACATGATGGTAATGACCATCACTTTCTTTCACACCATGGTTGCTGCCCTACCTGACGCGGAGTTGAGTTATAGCATAGAGATACAGCGCGGAAACAGGCCCTTCGGCCCACTGAGTCTGTGCCGACCAGCGATCTCCGCACGTCAACCCTATCCCACACGCACTAGCGCCAATTTTACATTGACACCAAGCCAACAAAGACGAAGATTTCAGAGCAAACCCATGCAGGTCACGGGGAGAATGTACAAACTCCGTACAGACAGCACCCGTGGCCAGGATCGAACCCGGGACCCTGGCGCTGTACGGCAGCAACTCTACCGCTGCGCCACCGTTCCACCATTTTCTGGCTGAATCGATACGAGCGAAAATTGATATTCTATTTCACAACTGGCAATGTTGCGACATTAATAGGATATGCAGCA
The DNA here is from genome assembly GCF_053455715.1 of Rhinoraja longicauda. Lineage (NCBI taxonomy): Eukaryota > Metazoa > Chordata > Chondrichthyes > Rajiformes > Arhynchobatidae > Rhinoraja > Rhinoraja longicauda. Next base: position 43,007,005 of record NC_135967.1, on the reverse strand, counting down.
TGGGATCGAGGAAGGCAGATTTTTATCAAAATCCAATTTAAACTTTAAGATTTCCTCGTGAACTTATTCGTATCTTGGAGAAATAAAAGTGGTAACAATGATATCTGGCAGTGAAAGAGCACAATTAACATCGTAAACCACCCCAAGGCAATTTACAGAATGGTAATCAAAAAACCCAGAGAGTTTGCTGAGTAGAAAAAGATGTTAAGATGAGGTGGCGTACAGATAAATGCTCAATCGCTGAGTTAGGCTTTAAGGAATTTAGTTTAGGGATACAGAACGGAAAACAGGCCCTTCGGCCCACCGAGTCCGCACCGACCAGCGATCCCTGCACACTAACACTATCCTACACGCACTAGGGACATTTTTACACTTACACGGAGCCAATTAACCTACAGGTCTGCACGTCTTTGGAGTGTGGGAGGAAAGCGAAGATCTCGGAGAAAACCCAGGCAGGTCACGGGGAGAATGTACAAACGACGTATAGACAGCACCCGCAGTCGGGATCGAACCTGGGTCTCTGGTGCTGCAAGGCAGCAACCCTATCGCTACACCACCATTAGGGTTTTAGGGAAAGAAATCCATATTGGAGATTGGACACAAAATGTTGGGCAGGACAGGCAGCACCTCTGGAGCGAAGGAATGGGTGACGTTTCGGGTCAAGACCCTTCTAAAACCTCCATAACGGGGACTGAATGATGGGAGCAGGTTAAGGGAGATGTACACCAGGCTTGAAGGCAGGCCTCTTGGTGTGATGTAGGGGTGGAGGGGTTTATAAAAGAGGCTGTCAATAGATATGGAGGCCAAGTCAATGGATATTTTTGTCTCAGTCTTCAGTTTAAACCAGCTTCTGCAGTTCCTTCCTATGCATTATTTTTTTTGCAATATAGTTCTTTCCTAGTTAAGTTAAATCGATGCATTTTAATACTGGATGGACATCGGACTCCAACTCTCCCAAGGATTACGTGTTGGATGGTCTTCTTCTTTCGTGGTCCATCATCCATGTTTCAAACGTTACATCACTACCATCGTCTGTCCCGAAACGGTGACAATCAGTGGGAGCCATCACTTGTACAATAGATGATGGTGGTAGCAGAATTAGCTCAGGCCACTTCCAGTTTCCGGTCCCGCGACATGGATGCTTCTGCTATGCGGCCCTGTTGGAAGGCGGATGGATTTGATCTGCTTCAATTCTTTTAATAATTTGGGATGGAACAAAGCCAAAGCACGCAGAGAATGTTGCATTCAAATTATTAAAGAATAGACAATAGACAATGGGTGCAGGAGGAGGCCAATCGGCCCTTCGATCCAGCACCGCCATTCAATGTGATCATGGCTAATCATTCTCAATCAGTACCCCGTTCCTGCCTTCTCCCCATATCCCCTGACTCCGCTATCCTTAAGAGCTCTATCTAGCTCTCTCTTGAATGCATTCAGAGAATTGGCCTCCACTGCCTTCTGAGGCAGAGAATTCCACAGATTCACAACTCTCTGACTGAAAAAGTTTTTCCTCATCTCAGTTCTAAACGGCCTACCCCTTATTCATAAACTGTGGCCCCTTGTTCTGGACTCCCCCAACATTGGGAACATGTTTCCTGCCTCTAACGTGTCCAACCCCTTAATAATCTTATACGTTTCGATAAGATCTCCTCTCATCCTTCTAAATTCCAGTGTATACAAGCCCAGTCGCTCCAGTCTTTCAACATATGACAGTCGCGCCATTCCAGGAATTAACCTAGTAAACCTACGCTGCAAGCCCTCAATAGCAAAAATATCCTTCCTCAAATTTGGAGGCCAAAACTGCACACAGTACTCCAGGAGGAGGGGGAGGAAGGGGGGGGAGGGGCAGGGGGAGGGGGGGGGAGGGGGAGAGGGAGGGAGGGGAGGGAGGGTAGGGGAGGGGGGAGGGACGGAGGGGAGGAGGAAGGGAGGGGAGGGAGGTGAGGGGAGGGGAGGGGGGAGGAGAGGGTGCTGCACCAATGCAGGAGAGGTTTGGGCCCAATGGGTCCACTTGGTCTAGTACTAACTAATCTTTGACTTATATTTATATGTTTAAGCAATATTATGTTTACTGAACATAGCAGTTAGTTTGAGACACTGGTATTGAACCTACCCACACCTCTGTCTGTCTGTCTGTCTGTCTGTCTGTCTGTCTGTCTGTCTGTCTGTCTGTCTGTCTGTCTGTCTGTCTGTCTGTCTGTCTGTCTGTCTGTCTGTCTGTCTGTCTGTCTGTCTGTCTGTCTGTCTGTCTGTCTGTCTGTCTGTCTGTCTGTCTCTGTCTGTCTGTGTCTGTCTGTCTGTCTGTCTGTCTGTCTCTGTCTGTCTGTGTCTGTCTGTCTGTCTGTCTGTCTGTCTGTCTGTCTGTCTGTCTGTCTGTCTGTCTGTCTGTCTGTCTGTCTGTCTGTCTGTCTGTCTGTCTGTCTGATAGCAGTTAGTGTGACACTCGGTGATGTTATTCGCTTGCAAGACTCCTGCTATACTATTACTACACCAGTATAACTGATGTCCGGGCCCGGATTGGCCTCACCAGTCACTTCCGGACCCACAGTCACCAATCCTCCAACTGAAAGTGAAGTCATGGTCATCTTCGAACCCGAAGGACGAACAACAACAACTACAACATAACTAATGTTACAATCATCATCAATCTATTAGCATTTTAGCAGGTTTTGCTAATGGGTAACATGAAAGTACCGTGGCCCCGTAGTATTTCTGGACTCCATGTCTCGTCTTTTCATGCCCTTCCTAATGCTTCCTTCACTGCCCCACATCTCGACTGTGGACCATGCTGTGATAGGCTGTTGAGAGGAATGGAGGGAGGGTAAGGGCGAGAGGAGGCAAGACTGTGTGGGACTGAGAGAGAGACTGAGTCGGCGGGTGCTCCAATGTTGAATCGGCTGCGTGCGTGCGTGTGTATGCGTGTGTGTGCGTGTGTGTGAACTACTCTCGGATAAGTCTTGTGTGTGTGTTATGCTACTTTTAGAGGCAGACACCTTAATAAAACCACATCTCGTGAAATGTAATCTATGAATCAGAAGCATTGGTAAATAATCAACAACAAAACATAAACCGCCTGCGGGCTGGGTTGATATAATATTTCTCTTAGGGACTGCTGGGCGGGATGATTTCGGGATAAGGGCCGGAACCGTAGGTTGCCCGACCCCTGCTTCAAGGTATATAAAAAATAATGCAGGCAAATTGCAGGGCGTTACAGAGAAAGGCAGAAGAGGAATATGAATCATAGAAACATAGAAACATAGAAAATAGGTGCAGGAGTAAGGCCATTCGGCCCTTCGAGCCTGCACCGCCATTCAATATGATCATGGCTGATCATCCAGCTCAGTAACCTGTACCTGCCTTCTCTCCATACCCCCTGATCCCTTTAGCCATAAGGGCCACATGTAACTCCCTCTTAAATATAGCCAATGAACTGGCCTCAACTACCTTCTGCGGCAGAGAATTCCACAGACTCACCACTCTCTGTGTGAAGAAATGTTTTCTCATCTCGGTCCTAAAAGACATCCATCCCCCTTATCCTTAAGCTGTGACCCCTGGTTCTGGACTTCCCCAACATCGGGAACAATCTTCCCGCATCTAGACTCTCCAACCCCTTAAGAATTTTATATGTTTCAATAAGATCAATAAGATACAAACAGACCATGCTGAGGGTTTTCATGGGAAAATAATGACCACATAAGCCCAACAGATGAGCATAATGGAAAGCATGACCATTATATTGCAGTTAAATCAGGTTGCTTAATAGTTGAAGAGGGACTGGTGTAACCTTAATAGGGACAGTAGTAATGAGTCCAGAAGGGAACCCAAGCTTTATACACTGACTCCTTGGTTAAAGCACGACTCAACCTTTTTTTAACTAAATATCTTCAAGCACCGAAAGAATGCTGATAATTGCATCATGAATTATCGCTTTCAAATATTGCTTTAGCTACTGGGAAGTGTGAGCCAGCCAGCCTTGCATAATTAAGTTGCTTTGAGAAAATTAGTTGTATGATTCTTTAGACGACTGAACGGTGAGGATTGGAACTGTAAAGTGTTGAGAATGAAGGGGGGGGGGGGCCTGGTGGGTTGGTCGCTGGTGAAGTAGGGTGGCCTGGCGTGGGGGGAGGGAGGTGGGCTTGCTATCACGTAGGGCGGCAGGCATAGATGGGACTGTTCGGTGCACTTTTGTAACATTGTTGGCGCGGGACATGTGCCTAGGTGAGCTCTGCAGTTGTACAGGGCCCTAGTGAGACCGCACCTGGAGTAGTGTGTGCAGTTTTGGTCTCCAAATTTGAGGAAGGATATTCTTGCTATTGAGGGCGTGCAGCGTAGGTTTACCAGGTTAATTCCCGGAATGGCGGGACTGTCATATCTTGAAAGACTGGAGCGACTAGGCTTGTATACACTGGGATTTAGAAGGAGGATGAGAGGGGATCTTATCGAAACGTATAAGATTATTAAGGGGTTGAACACGTTAGAGGCAGGAAACATGTTCCCAATGTTGGGGGAGTCCAGAACCAGGGGCCACAGTTTAAGAATAAGGGGTAGGCCATTTAGAACTGAGATGAGGAAAAACTTTTTCAGTCAGAGAGTTGTGAATCTGTGGAATTCACTGCCTCAGAAGGCAGTGGAGGCCAATTCTCTGAATGCATTCAAGAGAGAGCTAGATAGAGCTCTTAAGGATAGTGGAGTCAGGGGGTATGGGAAGAAGGCAGGAACGGGGTACTGATTGAGAATGATCAGCCATAATCACATTGAATGGTGGTGCTGGCTCGAAGGGCCGAATGGCCTCCTGCACCTATTGTCTATTGTATGATTTTACCTGCTTGTATGCAATACAAAGCCTTCAGTTTAGTTTTAGTTTAGAGATACAGCGCTGGAAACAGGCCCTTCGGCCGACCGAGTCCTAGCCGACCTGCGATCCCCGCACGCTGACACTATCCTACACACACCAGGGACAATTCACGATTATTTTTCTAAACACTAGGGGCAATTTACAGAAACTAA